>NC_063337.1:96233565-96311402 GCF_021869965.1 Rhincodon typus | reverse complement strand
GCAGGAACAGCAACTCATATTCCGCTTGGGAACCCTGCAGCCCAATGGTATCAATGTGGATTTCACAAGCTTCAAAATCTCCCCTCCCCCTACCGCATCCCAAAACCAGTCCAGCTTGTCCCCGCCTCCTTAACCTGTTCTTCCTCCCACCTATCCCCTCCTCCCATCTCAAGCCGCACCCCCATCTCCTACCTACTAACCTCATCCCACCCTCTTGACCTGTCCATCCTCCCTGGACTGACCGATCTCCTCCCTAACTCCCCACCTACACTCACCTTTACTGGCTCTATCCCCGCCTCTTCGACCTGTTTGTTTCCTCTCCACCTATCCTCTCCTCTATCCATCTTCTATCCGCCTCCCACTCTCTCCCTATTTATTTCAGAACCCCCTTCCCCTCCCCCTTTTCTGATGAAGGGTCTAGGCCTGAAACGTCAGCCTTTCTGCTCCTATGATGCTGCTTGGCCTGCTGTGTTCATCCAGCCCTGCACCTTGTTGTCACAGTACTCCAGAGGTGGCCTCACCATCACCTTATACAGCTGCAATAAGAAATTCTCTATTTGCATCATTCTCGTGTGGTCTCGGGTTATAAGAAAATCACACAATAGCCATGCCATTTAAACTAATGGGGCCAGAATCGTGTTATAGCCAATACAGGTAAGGAAAGTTCACGTTCTACAAATTCTTCAATCGCATTAAAGCCAATTTGTGTTGAAGAAACATGCGTTATAGCATAACTGATTGTACAATTGTTGATATAGCTCCCTGTGTACATTCTCAAGTGTTAGTTAATATTAACTGTTTGCTGTCCATCTCAATCCAAGTCTGTGTGTTTAGGGACAAAACAGACACATCTTCCTACACCTCCCCAGGTCCAATCAAGAGATTGGGAACAGCAACAAGATCAGGAAAGAGGTAGCCTTGATTGGCGGAGCTCAAGCTGGCCTGCATGTGAGAGACAGAATCTGACTGACATTGGGGGAACACAACCTTTCTCCCATTTGTCACCTCCTGATTGAATTTTCTCAACTGTTTGGGGTCATTCACAGAGTCAACATGATGCTAACCCTGGATACTTCCAGTGCTGCCGCAGTCATGCTCAACAATTCAAGTTAATATTCACCTTACCCCATGATCATTATCTTCATCTGTGACTAATTTTGTGTGAAATTGTGACATTTGTTTCTTTGCAACAACCACTGAGGAATGTAAAAACAAAAACTATAATCTCTTCAAACATATAACTATGCTTTTGCATACAGAAGGCTTAGCACTCGGTTATTTAGACTTATACTCCATAGTTAACACACACATGTTCACATCCAAATCAAAGATAACTTCGAGAAAACTCCAGAAAGCTGTTAAGGTGATTGTGACATTGGTGTGCTCCAGTTTTCAGTCAGACCGGTGCTCTGTTTCCAGTTTCAGCCCTGTTCCAGTCGATTCTGTCATTATGTTGATTGAACATCTGGTTCAATGTCCTCCACTTGCCCTTCTTCAACCTGTGGGCAAACAGAAATACAGATCATCCATGATGTAGTGCAGTGCTGTAACAGGCTCAAAGTGCTGAACAGCCCACTGAGGGGAAGGGGAAGGAGGTGGGGAGGGAGAGGGAGGGGGTGGGGGAGGAGGGCAGTGGAGGGGGAAAGTGAGGCATGAGCGAGGGCAGTGAAGGGGGATAAGTGGGAAGAGGGGTGGGTGAGGTGCGGTGTAGACGAGAACCCGAGAAAATGGTGACAAGGCATTCTCACTCCCACCCATCCTCAGTCCTACCATGTCCTTAACTTCCCCCCGCCACCTCCTCACTTGCCCCCATCTCCTCACTCCTCTCCCACTGATACCAGTTTTAAAACCACATGTGTTTTTTCTCTGCATGGGCAGTGTGGACTTCGTTATGATGTCACACATAAATTGTACATGATGATGTGTTAGTCTGGAACCATGCACGTGCGCAGTTGCCCACGGCCTTTTGTTTACTAACTCCTAGAATAGGAACTTATCAAAAGTCTTTGAAACTCCAAATAAAGAATCACAGATATATAGCATAAAACAGACCCTTCAGTCCAACTCGTCAACACTGACAAGATATCCTAAATTAATCTAGTCCTATTTGCCAGCATTTGACCCATATCCCTCTCAACCCTTTCTATTCATATGCCTATCCAGATGCCTTTAAATGTTGTAATTGTACCAGGCTCCAGCACTTCCTCTGGCAATTCATTCCGTACACACACCATCCTCTGCATGAAAATGTTGCATTTTAGGTCCCTTTTAAATATTTGCCCTCTCACCTTAAACCTATGCCCTCTCGTTTTGGACTCCCCTGCCCTCAGGAAAAGACCTTGTCTATTTACTCCATCCATGCCTCTCATGATTTTATAAACTTCTAGAAGATCACTCCTCAGCCTCCAATGCTTCAGGGAAAATAACCCCAGCCTATTCAGCCTCTCCCTGTAGCCCAAATCCTCCAACCCTGGCAACATCCTCGTAAATCTTTTCTGAACCCTTTCAAGTTTCACATCATCTTTCCTACAGCAGTGAGACCAGAATTGAACACAGTATTCCAAAAGTGGCCTAACCAATGTCCTGTACAGCCAAACATGATCTCCCAACTCCTATACTCAATGCACTGACCAGTAAAGGCAAGCGTACCAAACGCCTTCTTCACTACCCTGTCTACCTGCGACCCCACTTTCAAGGAACTATGAACCTGCACTCCAAGGTCTGTTTGTTTGGCAATACTCCCCAGGACTTTACCATTAAATGTATAAGGCCTGCCCTAACTTGCCTTTTCAAAATGCAGCACCTCACATTTATCTACATTAAACTCCATCTGCCGCTCCTTGGCCCATCGGCCCATCTGATCAAGGTCCCGTTGTACTCCAAGGTAACCTTTGCTGTCCATTACACCTCAAATTATGGCGTCATTTGCAAACTTAGTAACCATAATTCTTATATTCACATCCGAATCATTTACATAAATGACAAAAAGCAGTGGACCCAGCACCTGTGGCACACCACTGGTCACAGGCCTCCAGTCCAAAAAGCAACCCTCCACTATCACCCTCTGTCTACTACCATCGAGCCAGTTCTGTATCTAAATGGCTGGTTCTCCCTGTATTCCATGTGATCTAACCTTGTTAACAGTCTGCCCTGAGGAACCTCGTCGAGCGCCTTACTGAATTCCATACAGACAATGTCCACTGCTCTGCCTTCATCAATCCTCTTCTTCACTTCTTCAAAAAACTCAATCAAGTTCATGACACATGATTTCCCACACACAAAGCCATGACAACCAACCGTAATCAGCCCTTGCCTTTCCAAATACATGTAAATCATGTCCCTCAGAATCCCCTCCAACAACTTGCCCATGACTGATGTCAGGCTCATCGGTCTATAGTTCCCTGACTTTTCCTTAACATCTTCCTTAAAAAATGGCATCACATTAGCCAACCTCCAGTTTTCCGGCACCTTACCCATGGCTATTGATGATATAAATACCACAGCAGGGGCCCAGCAATCACTTCCCTATCTGCCCAGAAAGTTCTAGGGTACACCTGTTCAGGTCCCAGGGATTTATCCACCTTTATGCACTTTAAGACATCCAGCACCTCCTCCTCTGTAATATGGACACTTTTCAAGCTATCACTATTTATTGCCCCAAGCTCTCTAGCTTTCATATCCTTCGCCACAGTGGACACAGATGCAAAACACTCGCTTAGTATCTCACCCATATACTGTGGTTCCTCACATAGGTGGCCTTGCTGATCTTTAAGCGGCCCCCTTTTCTTTCTAGTTACTCCATCGTCCCCAACATATTTATAGAATCCCTGTAGAGTCTCCTTAGACCGTTTTACCAAAGCTATCTTATGTCCCCTTTTTGCCCTTTTCATTTCCTCTTAAGTATACTTCTACTGTCCTTATACTCTTCTAGGAATGCACTCAATCCTTGCCGTCTATACCTGATGTATGCTTCCTTCTTTCTCTTGACCAAAACCTCAATTTCTCTAGTCATCCAGCATTCCCTACACCAACCAACCTTGCCCTTCAACCTAACAGTAACATTCCGTCTCTGCACTCATGTTATCTCATTTTGAAGGCTCCATACTTTACGTGCAAATATCCGCTCTCAATCAACTTTTGAAAGTTCTTGCCTAATACTGTTGAAATTGGCCTTCCTCCAGTTTGGAACTTCAACTTTTAGATCAGATGTATCCTTTTCCATAATTATTTTAAAACTAATAGCATTATAATCACTGGCCCCAAAGTACTCCCCCACTGACCTCAGTAACTTGCCCTGCCTTATTTCCCAAGAGAAAGTCAAGTTTTGCTCCTTCTCTAATAGGCACGTCCATATACTGGATCAGAACATTTTCTCATATACACTTAACAAATTCCTCTCCACCAAGCCCTTCACATGATGGCAGTCCTAATCTATGTTAGGAATGTTAAAATCCCCTACCATTACCACCCTATTATTCTTACAGATAACTGAGATCTCATTACAAATTTGCTTCTGAATTTCCCACTGACTATTGTGGGGTCTATACTTCTCAGTTCCACCCAAATAACTCCCTGGATGTACTCCCCGGAATATCCTCCCTAGGTACAGACATAACGTTATTCCTAATTAAAAATAGCACTCCCCCTTCTCTCTTGCTACCTCCTTTCTATCCTTCCTATAGCATCTGGAACATTAAGCTGTCAGTCCTGTCCATCCCTAAGCCACATCTCCATAACTGCACAGTCCCATGTTCCCAACCATGCCCTGAGTTCATATGCCTTATCTGTCAGGCCTCCTGCATTGAAGTTAATGCAGTCTAATTTATTGGTCCTACCTCATTCTCTGCTTTGCTTCTGCCTGCTTTGACTATTTTACTTGCTCCTTTTCCCAACTGGACCAGCCTCAGTCAGATCGCTTTTCTCACCATCTCCCTGGGTTCACCAGAACCCACTCCCCACTCCCCTACCCCCCACCCCCACCCCACCAACTCCTTACTAGTTTACATCCTCCTGAGCAGCTCTAGCATATCTCCCCACCAATATATTGGTCCCCTTCCAATTCGGCACAACCTGTCCTTCTTATGCAGGTCACTTCTACCCCAGAAGAGATTCCAATGATCCAAATTTGTGAATCCTTCTCCCCTGCACCAGCTCCTCAGCCACACATTCATCTGCTCTATCCTCCTATTCCTACTCTCATGAGCATGTGACACTAGGAGTAATCCAGACATTATTACACGAGGACTTACTTTTTAATCCCCTGCCTAATTTCCTTTATTCTTTCCTCAAAACATTGTCCTTTTCTTTTTCCTACATCATTGATTCCAATATGTACAACAACTTCCTGCTGGTCACTATCCACTTTGAGAATATTCTGCACCCTCTCCAAGGCATCCTTGACCCTGGCACCAGGCAGGCAACACGCCATTCTGATGTCTCATTGTCGGCTACAGAAATGTCTGTCTATGCCTCTGACTAGAGAGCCCCCATCACAGTTGATCACTTGGAACCTGATGTGCCTCTTGTTATGGTAGAGCAGTCTTGGTACCGGAAACCTGGCTGTCATTGCTACATTCCCCTGAGAATCCATCACCCGCTTCATTTTCAAAAACAGCGTAATTGATTGAGATGGGATAGCCACAGGAGATTTCCACACAACCTGCCTACTTCTCCTACCTTACCTCAAGGTAACCCATCTATCCGACTACATCTGCTGTTTTCCTACCTTCCCGAAACTGCCATCCATCGCATCCCCTGGCTCCTGTAGATTCCTCATTGGCTCTAACTGCTGCTCCAGCCTATCCCTGCGACCCGATACGATTTGCAACCAAACATATTTCCTGCAGATGTAATCTTCAATAACATGGAAACTACCCCCATATCTCCCACATCTGACAGGAAAAGAACATCACTCTACTAAAGGCTTTGCACCTTAACAATCTACAGACCCAGAAAATAGCATAGTCTTACTGCTCTAAAAACACCACTCTAGGACAACTTGGTACCCATGTTTTATATTTTAAAATTTAATCAAGAGACAGATCTCAATAAAACATATGAACAAAAAATCGCCCTGCTAACCAAGAAAAAGAGTAAGATTAGACTTAAAAGAACACTGAGCTGTTACCTGCTGTGAGATACTGAGATCTCTCCAAGATCAGCTGTGAATTTCACTGTTCGTTTTTCTTAGACCAAACTCTGATGTTCTGAGATGCTTGTAACTGCATAACACAGGCAGTCAGTTGTGAAGTTTCACTGCTCCATTTTTTGTCACTTCCCACATGATTCTTGCACTCTCTCTTTCCTCCCGTTTTAAAGCACTGCTGTTTTGATCTTTTTTCCGAAGTTCCAAAACAAAGCAACAGCTTATAAATCAGTAATTACTGTTCCAAGAAATCGAGGAAATCAGCTCTAACACCGAAAAAAAACCTCAAAAAAGGAGGAGCTCTTGCAGCCAATATTATCTCCTGTTCTCCATCTTGGATTTTGAGTAATATCTTCATAAAACTCCAAAAGTTTTGTCAAACATAATTTGCCTTTTATGTCAGGTGGTATCACATCCTGTTCAAGAGGTTTGAACATTTTCCCAATTATGTACATCAAACTACAGGTCTGTAGTTTCCCTCTCATCCCCTTCTTAAATGGTAAGGTTATTTTTGCTACTTTCCAGTCTGTAGCTTCTTTTTCAGAAACTGTGGAAGTTTGAAAGATAAATTTGAAAAAAAAAAGAACTTAGAAGGTTGAAATCTCCAGGAAAGTCTGCAAATGGAGTTTGCTTGTCCAAGTCAAGATGACAACTGCTCCCCCACCCAACCATTGGGAGCACACGAAAGGCAAAGGAATCTCCAAGTTTCTGATACACTCAGCAGCATTGTGTTTAAAGGTGAAAATACTGAGCATGTTTCTTAAATATCTTTGAGTATATCTTTGTTTTTACCTGAGAACTTTCACTTTGGCTGCGCTGGGAGGATTGCAGTCTCATTCTATAGGGGAAAAAATGCAAGTATGATTACCAGATTATGTAATAATAACCATGTATTTTGAGTCATAAGGGAGTTAGCTATTATACTGGGTCTGTGGCAAGAGGCAAAAAGCACATTTGACCTCATCCTCACCAATCTGCCTCCCTGTAGAGGCATCTATCCATGACAATATCAATAAGAGTGACCACCACACAGTTTCTGTGGAGACGAAACTTCTATCATGTTGTGATATGCTAAGTGGGATAGACCTCGAACAGGTCTAGCAACTCTTGACTACACAGCCATTAGGCACTGAGGTATGTGAGCAGCAGCAGAATCCTGCTCCAACACAATCTACAACCTCATGGCCTGGCAATGCCCCACTCCAACCTTACGATCAAGACTGGTTCAATGGAAAGTGCACCAGGAGCAGCACCAGGCATACCTGAAAATAAAATCTCAATCTGTGAAGTTACATAATAGGGCTACGTGTATGCCAAACAGCATAAACAGCAAGTGACTGAACTAACGATTCCACAACCAATAAATCAGATCAAAGCTCTGCAGTCCTGCCACATCTAGTCCTGAATAGGGGTGAACAACTAAACAACTGAGAGCTGGAGGAGACTCCACAATAATCCAATCCTCAATGATAGAGGAAGACAGCACATCAGTGCAAAAGATAAGGTATTTGCAATAATCTTTGGCCAGAAGTGGTCAGTAGACGTTTGATCTTGGCCTCCTCCAGAGATCCCAACATCACAGGTGACAATTTTTAGCCAATTTAGTTCACTCCACATGATATTAAGAAATGGTTGAAGCCACAGGCAAGATTCCTGAGCAGAGTTTGTACTGATGTAGAGTATCTTGCAACATCCTTGGACTCCCTTTCAACAGCACTATAGGTGTACCCACACCACATGTACTGCAGTGGCTCAGCAAGGTAGCACACCTCACACCTCCACCTTCTCAAGGGCAATTAAGTACGTATCTGTTAGAGGTATATAGGCGAAATGATGAGATACCAACAAGAGGGAAGAGGTTCCATTTATTCAGGAAGATGTGAAATCAGGGTGAGGCAATATCATGGAGGTGAAACACCAAAAACAGGGACTAAAGGGAAAAGCCATTGATGAATTGAACAAAATAAGCAAGGATAGTTTGTTGTGGCCTTACCCATTAGTGATCCTAACCAGACAGAGTTCTGGTTGTATGGATAGCAACGAAGCTAGACTGAAGCATTTCAAGCACTGGGATTAAAATAATATCAACATATTAAACCTATATCAACATATTATTATGAATTTGATGAGCAAATACTTACATTGTTGAGTGTGTTTATTTATCAATGTTTCTTTGTTAATGCTTCTTTATTTCTCTATAATAAAGACAGCTGAGAATGCTGAGCAGAATTATGAGTAACAGCAATACGATCATTAAAGGCATCATGTAATGACGTTGCTGCTGATCATCTGCAATTAAATATATTAAAAGATTTTGTCGTGCTACACCAACAACAACATAACATCATGAATACAGAAAAATGTCCTCAGGTACTTCAGAGGATCAACTAGACAAAAATATAGAAGCTAAACTAAAGGTGATATTAGGAGGTCATTGAAACAAAAATATGTTTTAAAGTGGATCTTTTAGTAGGAGTGAGAAAGACAAGTAGTTGGAGTTCTTAATTGATTTCCTGTGTGCATTTTATTTTACAACATCTCTGAAACAGGGTGACAACTGTTCAGAAATAACAAAATAATTATTGACACTGGCTGAAAATATTTAAAAGCATTTCTAAATGCTTTAGAAATTCTGCTTAAGAACACATGTAAAATACAGGGGATAATCTTAGTCCAACCAACCAGGGGAGTTCAGATCAGTGGACAGTAAATTTGGTCTGTCTTTCTCCTCACTAAAATAACTAACGCCTGAAGGAAGCCAGTTTTTTTACCGCTTAGTTGTCACTGTAAGCTGTGACTTTTAATGAACAACTAATAGATTTTATCGTTAACGTACCAGCCGCTTGTGTCCCCTGTGAAGAAGTGATGGAGATCTTGAGAGGTCAGATTGAAGAACACCGAGTCCTGGCATGCAAAACGGTGATCTCAGTAAACCCTGTGGACTAGGACAATTGAATTCTTTCCCAGATTTTTACCTGCACATATTATACACCAAGGTTTTTTATCTGTGTGTGTGTGTGTGTGTGTGAGAGAGAGAACGGAGTGAGGGGCATTGCTAGTTCTAGAACTAAGTTAGAGTTTTACCTAGTTAAGTTATATGTTGACAATTCACACTTGTTTTCCTGCATTTAGAATCCATTTATTTGTAACAAATAGAAATTATATTAATGAATGGAACCTAGACCATGCAAAGGGAGGTAGATGCTTGGAACTCTCTTCCACAAACGGCAGTGGATGCAGGATGAGTTGTAAACTTCAAATCTGAGATAGATAAAGTTTTGTTGACCAAAGGTATTAAGGGATATGGGCCAAAGGCTGTTATATGAAATAAAAACCGAAAGAATTGCAGATGCTGTAAATCAGGAACAAAAACAGAAGTTTCTGGGAAAGCTCAGCAGGTCTGGCAACATCTGTGAAGAAAAAATCAGCCTTAATGTTTTGGGTCCGGTGACCCTTCCCCTGAGGAAGCTGTTATATGGAGTTAAGCCACAAATCAGCCATGATCTACTGAATGTAGGACAGGCTTGAGGGGCTGAATGGCTGACTCCTGCTCCAATATTCCTATGTTTTCTGTTAACTGGGGTCTATTAGGCAGATATTTTGGGGAATTTTCGATGTTTTGTTAAAATCTTAACCACCTTCTGAAGTGGCCAAGTGATAAAAACCCTTCATTGGGCAAATAGGGATAGGCCGCAAATGTCATCTTTGCCAGTGAGGCCCACATCCCACAGAAGAATTTTAAAATGGTGCCCAGTCTATCCTAAGAGTGGCTAAGACCCATTGTTCTGCACCTACCCTCCACAGAGCTGGAGGAAACATTGGCGTGCAGTCTATTCTATAACAGACTCCAGCATTTTCCCTGTTACTGATGGGTCAATCACAGATGGCAGTCCTAAAGTTCTGTTACTGAATGGGAGGGTTATACATTGAATTATTTCATTATTCACTTCTTCTGTTCATAAACAGAGATTTAAAAATAAAACTGCTTATTTTGTTTTTTTCTTTTGAAATGGTTTGTGGTGTATTTTCCTGAAAGCCTCTATTTGTGAAGTTCATTTGAAAAAAGATAATTTACAGCAGACTCCTCAGGATTAAAAACAGAACTGTGGTTTATTCATGCAACCCTGGGAGTTAATTGTTGCAACACACACACACAATGACAGACAGACATATACATACACACACACACACACACACACACACACACACACACATGTGACACACACACTGACAGACACACACATACATACACAGTTCCTTAATTGTTGCTGAGCCAATATTTTAGAACTACCTCTCTAATGGCATTATAGGTCCACCTACAGCATATGGACTGCAGCATTTTATGAAAACAGCTCACCACCACCTTCTCAAGGGCATCTAGGGACAGGCAATAAATGCTGACCCAGTCAGTGATGTCCATGTCCCACAAGTGTATTAAAAAATACAATTGTAAATAACATACAACAAATAAATTTTTTTTCAATCTGGTCAGAATTCCAACTGGGGTAGAGGGAGTGGTCTGGTTTATGGAGGGGTGAGGTTATTAGAAGTCATGATGAGAGGTTGATTGTTGGTTCCAAGGTCAGGGGGAGGTATTTCCTTGGTGTTTGGAGGATGAGAATTGAGTTGAGCATTGCATCAAGTGGGATGTCCATGGGAAGGTTAGTGGTGAATTATGGGTTGGAATTGGGGATTAGGGCGAGGGAAGGTGGTCAGGAGTTTGTGGAATATTTGAAGTGAGTGAGTGTTGGGGCTATCAGGGTACAAGTCAAGATTGAGGTTATCTAGTTAGCAAGGAGATAGAACACATCTTAATTCCTCTAAAGTATCATGGCTAGTTTTGAAGTTAAGTGTGTTGGAACCCTCTGAAGGGTTCTAGACACTGGTTAATTGCTGATTGGAAAGTTCAACTTGCAAGGCAGTTCTTATGGAGCCCAGTGTGTTGGGACTTCCCTAAACTCCTGATGTGTATGTTCATTCTCTGTGTCAGCAACATCTGTGAAAATAGAGCAGACTGTGATCCTGGACCTATCAGGCTATTAAAATAATGAAAGGGAGAATTGGAATCAGTGCAGGAAAATATTACAAGGAAATTTATCAAATTGAGGAAAGGCTCAGCAGGTCAGAAATATTTTCACTTGAAAAAAAGAGACGGACAGGAAACCCGTTTTAGTGATTTCTGAAGTAGTTTGGTACGGTGGGTGTTGGGGAAGTGTTTCCAGAGTGGATGAGTGATGAAAAGAGAATGTAAATAGCAGACAAAATAATTTATGAAGAATTTCTTTGTGCTGTGTGTGGGGAATTTGGATTTTATGGCTGACTTGGATGAGCTGAAACAGATAGCTTTAATGCATTTAGAGGAGACTTGATTGTATTCAGCAGGGAGGAAGGAACATGTGAAAATATGTGTCTTTAACAGGGATTTGTTTTGTCCTGTTTCTCTTGAAGAGGAGTGTTGTAAACATGGTACCAAGGTGTCTGTTCCATGGAAAGCAGAGTAAACAGCTTGGACAAAAGAAGCATTTTTTAAAATTCATTCACAGAATGTGAGCGTTGCTGGCTAGGCCAGCATTTATTGCCTGTTGTAGCGGTCTATGACTAAATTGACACAATGTCTGTTTTTTTAGCCGATACAAAATGGCCAAGAGGGTTTGACAGATAGGTACAGCAGATTTTCATAGCTGGACTTGTAGTCTCCATACAGATGTACTAGATAGGATGAGATTCTCCGGAGGAAGAAACATTAGGGAAGTTAGTCAGGTTTCTGTAAACAGGCAGTTCTAAACATATAAGCATTCTAATAAGGGGCATTTTTATAAGGCCTAGATTAGCCACAGTCCCAAGTTTGTTACATAGTAAAAAGTAGAAGGAAAAGTCTGATCCTACGGTATTCTGAACTGTATAGGTAATTGTACAATTAGAAAGGTGAACAACAAATTAATCTGAAAAGTTGCATTCCTTCAGCAAATGTTTATCGGCAATAAAGAGGCCCAATACATTTTTAGGGAAGATAAAGGAATGAATGGTGTAAATGCAACCTCCAAACACACCACTGGCACAGGAGAAAGTTTGTAAAAAGACAGGTCACAACACTGTAGCTCAGTGATAACAAGTTGTGGAGCTGGAGGAACACAGCAGGCTAGGCAGCATCAGAGGAGCAGGAAAGCTGACGTTTCGGGTCTGGACCCTTCTTCAGGAATACGTTTGTAAAGAAGGGTCTAAACCCGAAACATCAGCTTTCCTGCTCCTCTGATGCTGCCTGGCCTGCTGTGTTCCTTCAGCTCCGCACCTTGTTATCTCAAACTCCAGCCTCGGCAGTTCCTTCTATCTCACAGTAGCTCAGTGGTTAGCACTGCTGCCTCACAGCACCAGGAACCTGGGTTCAATTCCACCCTTGAGCAACTGTCTGTGCAGAATTTGTATGTTCTCCTTGCGTCAGTGTGGATTTCCTTCAGTGCTCTGGTTTCCTCCTGCAGTCCACACATGTGCAGGTTAGGTGGTTAAGCCATGGGAAATGCAGATGGACAGGGTAGCAGTGGTTGGTTCAGGATGGGATTCTCTTCAGAGGGTCAGTGTGGACTTAATGGGTCAAATGCCCTGCTTCCACACTGTAGGGATTCTATGATCTATGACCAGGGAAAGGTAAACAATTGAAACTTAAGTGCAGATGTAGATAATTTGACCAAATTCTTGCATTGAAAGATCAGGGGAAAAGTGACAAAGACACATTACAACATACAGAGTGAAGATGTGGTTATGTGGAATCTAAGCAAGTTTTATTTAAAGGCTTGGTAAAGTTGTAAAGTGGTTGAATTACACCCTCATCAGTGCAATTCAAATAGATGCTCTTTATTAGGAAAGGATAAGTAGTGATGGGAAGTGTTTAGAGTAGAAATAGTAAAGATTTATCTTTATAATGAAACTTTAGTTAGAAATCCACTTACAGCATGTAAATACCGGGGGTTGTAAACTGCAGCTGCATGTCAGAAGAACCGTTGTTCGATCTCTCAGGCTGAAGTGAGAGAGGGGTTGTTCTCAATTTGTCATCTGTGTCACAGTAATTTTATATTCAAGTTGATTCTAAAGATTTTATAATAATTGGTAGAAATTAATATCCTTCCTAATCTGCCATTCTAAAGTTAGTATACAATTTGGAAGACTTCTTGGTGAAAAGCAACTATTTAGTTTATTGGTAAATACTGCAGTGCAGCTAGCTAGGGTCTGAGAAGGAATAAACTGTCATAAACATTGTAAGATCCTAAAGACAGATGATGGAGCTATCTGGTAGAGACCACAAGATTACAGGAGGACCTAGGGCTATCCATAGAGTTGTCCATTGATTGTGTATTTACTGGACTGACTGTATAGGTTAGGGGATGTGGCTAACAATGGCGTCAATGTTGCATGTAATTATTGTAATGCAAAAGGTATAAAAATGTTTTATTTCACTGGGGAACTCAGAGCATTATTGACCTTCCGATCTGAGCTGTATTAAGAGGGTAACTTGGCCTCACATGAAAGCCAGATTTGGGATGGTCTCTGGTCTCTCCCACATATGTGATAATAGAGTTCTGAATAAAGACCGTTTGTGCCAAGGAACCCAGGACTTAAGACTTCTCTTTGATATTTCTCTCTACAACATTGCCCATCCCTAATTGCACAGAAGGCAGGTAAGAGTCAACCACATTGCTGTGTGTCTGGAGATGATGCTGTTATATTGGAACAGTTAATGATTAATAGTCAAATAATATATTATTTTGTAAAGTGTTTTGATAGAGATGCTAATTCTATTTTTTTGTTTCTATTTTAACTGTGTTGTAAGAATAAAAAGTGTGTTTTGCTTAAAGCCTAGTAGCTTGATCAATCAAATCACATCTGGAATGCAGTGCCTCACACTTGTGCTTACATAAGATAAAAAGGTCAAGGTTATCTCCTTGGTATGTATTGAGGGGGTTTGGTCTGGTCCATAACAAACAAGCAATAGTGGGGCATAATGGAATAAGGCAGCTGAGTGGAAGGAAACCTGTGTGAATTGTAAACATTGCCATAGACAGAGTTGAATGGCCGAGTTCTGTTCTATGAATTCTACAGGGAAGAAAGTGGAGTTATACAGAATTACATTGATTTCCTGCAGACAGGCAGCCCTGAATGTGCATAGCCAATGTGGCATTCAATGTGATAAAGAAAACTAAACAGGCCTTGCAGCTAGAGAGGCATGTTGCTCTGCCTACACCTGAGAAATCGAAATGGTCAGCACAGCTGTAAAATTTTTCCCCCTGTATTTACGATAACTTTATACTGTGAATAGATGTCCCAAAACATTCCATGAAAATAAAGTTTCAACTCTGGTTTTGCAGTTTTGTCCTCTAACTTTTCCTTCACATCTTAATTTTTCCACAAATAAATATTAAATAAAATGTATTTTGCATTTTGGGCTAGTATCAACTTATATTGAGTCTTAGAGTGGACATCCAGTTTTGAAACAGACATTCAATCTAAGTCAAGATTAAAATATTACAATATTACAAAACCAGATTTTAAAAAATATTATAAACAAGCAACTGCAATTTTATAGTCATATATTGCTATCCTGAAAAATACTAATTTACTAACACTAATTAGTATGAAAGGAAGCGTTCTATGTATATTACAAAATATTATAATTTTTCTCTTGCAAATTGTTCAGTTTTTAACATGGGTTTGCAAGAAAATATGCTTAATTTTTCAACTTGAAACTGAAGTTAAAGAACTTAAAAATTACTGAGGTGTATGTATCAGATTTCAAGACTTACCTGGAAAAAAATATATGGATCCCAATGCAGTTCCAACTGCATTGCTTGCTGCACAAGTATAAAGTCCATAAAGGTCAGGAGTCCACTTGGACAGTTTAATTTGATTGTTTTCTATTATGACACTTTCTGGGATAGAGCCATTGTCTATAATAAAAACAGAGTGAGTATAAGATATTATATTTGCTTCAATCAAATAGGATACAGCATTCTGATGATTGTACATAGTTATTACTTAGTGGAACAGAACAAACGGCAGTTTGTTTTTGGCAGTCTACAGTTCATGTCTACTAGAAATAGTTACAGTGATACAAGGAATGCAACAGTGCACTGTGTTTAAATCGAGCTTGTTAACATGGGAACCTTCAACAAGGCATTTCAAATGTAAACATAATGGAAACACAATTTAAGGGTTTAGCATGTATATAAGATTGATGTAGAATGTGTTCTACATGATAATATGTTGAATGGCATTGTTCTGGTCATCTCAGTTATGTTAGAATCAACACCCATTAAGACATTATGTAGGTTAAAGAATATTGGAGTACTTTTGGGGGGGGGGGTGGAGCTTGTTTATTTGGGGTGTCATAATATGTGACCAAATACAGTAGAGATAGGGGGAAATTTAGTAAGTACTAGTTTAGATAGATGTGGTGTAGGAGCCTCTTCGGTTGTATATGTTAATCCAATATACGTTACAAAAGAGGCAAAAATGTGGATTTGGTGGAGACCGTTTGGGCAGCAAAAGAGCCAAACCTGTTGCATTCATGGGTGATGGGAGATGGGAGATATTGTGTAGCCACACACAGCAAGAGTTTCAATAAGAGAACCTGCAACATGTTGAAATAAATAGAGGCAAGCTGTGGGAAGCATGAAAGATAACCTGACACAATACCTGAATCTATTCTCCTTTGCATCTCACCAGTAATCAAACATTTCACCATAATCTGGGATGAGGAACAGTGACTGCCTAGAAAATATTATATACTCCAGATACGGGTCTGAGCCTTAGCAGATAGTACTGAATGTCTAGACTCTGTCAGCTATTAGATGGAACTGTAGAATTGGGATACAAATACGTAGATACACCTGTGGATTCAAATCATCTCTCTTGCACAACTGCTATTAATTTTATATCTAACATGCCCAAAATGGGAGTTCATATAGAAGCTGAGGGTGAGATTCAGAAATCAGTGCAATATGGCATTAGGTCAAGGACCTCACCTTAAGGATCAAAAAACAAGGATGGTTTGATCTGTTGCCTTTACAATCCTAAAGTGTATACCTGGCCAGTACTGACAGGTGATGTTGCATAAAGGAAAATGACAACACCACTGTAATGGTTACCTTGGGCTAGGCCAAAAGTGGGGAGCTGAAGGGGTTAAGTTAGTTAAGGGTTAAAGCTTTAGCCGTATGGTCAATAACTAGTGAAGCCTGCAAAGTATATGGGAACTGAAAAGAAAGCCAGATTGTCAAGGTTTATTGTTAGGAAGTTATGTATCAAAGTTCTTTGATAAAGAACAGACAATGCCTACAAAGACTGTGTGAAACAAAGATAACATGGGCCACGTGGATATTGAACAGTGGGAATTGTAATATGTACACTGTAATCTGTATAAAGTTTGAAGGTATCTCAGCAGACTGAGCTTTGACCACAGCTGTTAAAGCTTCTCTCCACACAAGCATACAAAATAAACAATCATTCTGTTCCCTGGATGTCCTCTTATCAATCTGTCACATTGACTAATCACAAAAATTTATGATGTATTATTACCAACAATACAAACTCCCAATTAGAAATTACTTCCACAGGAATATTGAGTGGCCACTTTTTTGGCCAGTACACTAAACTCCGTTCATCTGTCTCCAATATTTCCCGTCCACCTGGAACCCTCTTACCCTCCTTTGCTTGTTTTACTTAGAAATACTAATGTGAAATTCACTGTCTGATTTTCTCTGCTCTCAGTCTCAATGTACACTGTATACTTTATAATTTAGGTACCAATGTAGGTGGTATGATCAGGAAGTTTGCAAAGGACATGAAAATTGATTGTGCGGTAAATGGAGGGGAGGAAAGCCTTCACAACAGGCCATTATGGATGGGCTCGTCACATGGGCTAAACAGTGGCAAATGGAACTGAATCCTGAAAAGTGTGAGATGATGCATTGTGGGAAGACTAACAAGGCAAGGGAGTATATATTGAATGGCAGGACCTTACGAAATAGAGGATCAGCAGGAACTCGGTGTATTTGTCCATAGATTTTTTAAGGTGGCAGGAGAGATAGATAAGCTGCTTAAGCAGGAAAAAGGAAATAATCCTATTTGCCTCTATTAGTCTAGACTTTGAATACAAGAACAGGAAGCTTATATGAAAACTGCATATAATGTTAGTTAAGCTACAGCCTACCATGCAGAACCTTGTCAAAGGCCTTGCTAAATTCCATGTAGACAATATCGACCACTCTATCTTGGTAACCTCTTCAAAAAACTCAATCAAATTTGTGAGACATGATATCCCATGCACAAAGTAAAACATGATTAACATTTACTCACCTACTTGTATAAAATTCCTCGCTCAGACAAACACTATATTATCAGTTCTACTTTTCCTGGAACCATGTTAACCATTATGACAGTTAGAAGTGTGAAATTCTGGACTATTTTTGCTGGCAGTCCACAACCATTAGAAATTTAGATGGAGACTGAGTGAACTCTTTACAATTAGCAGAAAACAGAAAACATTTGCTCCAGCTGAATTTGAATTCAGCTCCCAAAGCGTAAGAGACTTCATAATATATTTTACATTTTATTTCCCCTTGGCACAGTTTTGCCCAATGAAAACTCAGTTTGGCAACTTTAAGCAGTGCTCCCAAGTCCAAATCTGCATGAGGTACAGTTTATTAATGGTAAAGGATGGAGAATTGCACAAGGCAGGAATTGGTCAAAAAGATCTTCAGGTGACTGCAAAACTGCAATGTTTTTATACGGTCATACCAGCCCTTCTCACTATTTCAGCAATGAAACAAACATGTTCTTACTTTGTCCAGATGTAGTCAGTAGGAGATGGGTTAGCATTTGCAGCACAAATCAGGCATAAATAGCCATCTTCAGTCCTCTGAAATTTAATAAAAACTGGCAACATATCTAGAAATAAAAAAAGTTTTCTTTAGAATCAAATTCTGTAAATCATTAAAAGCATTGAGTAATTCAAACTTACACGTTTGAGGAAAGACAATAATTCTGCATGGAAATTATACCCAGAAATATGTTCTCTACCCTGAAACATTCTGTTAATGTTTAGCCACCATATGTTGAGTAGATTCATTCTGCATTCACATTATCCTTTATCCCTTCTTCACTAAGAAAAAAATGCTGGAGTATAAATTAAATTGGCAACTTGCCACTGCCAGTTTTGTACTAGCTTACAAGATTAACTTCACCCATTCTATACCTGGATAAGAACTGGTCTGAAGACTATAGCAGATCAGTGTAGATAGGAACAATCAAACACAGAACAAAATATGAGAGCTTCTCTATTAATTAGGGCAGTTGAAATGTTATTCACAATGTAATATATTTCATGTATCAAAATATAATTGGATTTAGTACATTCAACATTGCAATTGCTATCTCCTCCACTGACATTGATTTCAAATGCTGAATGGCAATTTCAGGGTTGACTAATTGAATTTGTAATTTATATGTTTGTGAATGCTAAAAAGGTTAAAGAGACATGCTTCAGAACAAACCCTTTTCTGCTCATCATGGAGAGGGTCTGATAGGTGTAGGGGTACGGTGGGGGTCGTGATGATGATTGTGGTGTCCAGCTGGGGGAATGGTGAGCAGTAAAACCCAGGAAAGGAAGTAATTCTGGACTGAGCTGCTGTGTCACATTATGGATGGGGTGCTATCTTTCCACGCTCAAATGAAAGCACAGCAATGTTGGAGCACGCAAATGTTTGCAGCCGCCAAAAAAATACAAAGATGGAAAAAATGAAATAGCGGAAGAGGAAACAATTGCAGAAGTTTGGAAAATGAATGCAGTATTTTCTTCCAATCTCTCATGCAGTTAGTAGTTTTGGACCAGTGGTCGAAACACTGGACAGCCCACTAGAACCTGGTAATCATTTAGTCTGAATCACTGTAGAGATCAAATATTCAAAAAAAATCCCAAAACAGGGCAAGAAGCACAAAATAAAATGAAGGTAGTAGCAGGAAAAGCCGTGCTACCATTGTTGTTTGTATTGTATTTTTCCAGATGCTCACCACTTGCTGCATGATAATGTATTTCCACATGTTGCATTTGAATCCTTGACTATTCATCTTAAATTGGCGTCCTCTGCTTCTTGAACCTTCCACCAATGGGAACACTTTCTCTCAACTACTCCATTCAGACCCTTTACAATTTTGAAAATCCCTCTCCAAATTCCTTCCTATGTCTTCTTTGAGGAGACCAACACTAGCTTTGTGAATCTATCCATGTAAGTGAACTTCCTCATCCCTGGATCCATTCTCGCAAATGTTTTCTGTATTGTGTCTAATGACTTCACACCCTTCATATAGTGTGGTGTCCAATAATTGGACACATGACTCAGCTGAAGCCAAACTAAAATTTTAAATAGCATTATCATAACTTCTTTGCTCTCGCACTTTATTCCTCCATTCAAAAGCATAGGGTCTTGCTAGTTTCTCAACATGCCCTGACATTTTCAACAATTTGTATGTATTCACTCCATGACCTCACTCCATTTAGTTCAACATCCTATTTTATACTGTATGTCCTTACCTTTCCTTGTAAAATGTATCATCCACAATAATTACACATAAGTCACAAATTATTAACCTCGGTGCCTCATTCATTATGCATTTGAATTTCTGAAATTCCTTATTCTTTTATGCCTTCATTCAAGAGGCTTGACAATAATTAACTACCTGTATAACTACACTGGATTTATAGAAATGAAAGGGCAAGCTTTCTGCAAATTAAACTAATGATTAGAGATAGCAAGAACTGCAGGTACTGGAGTCAGAGTTAACAGTGTGTGGAGCTGGAGGAACACAGCAAGTCAGGTAGCATCAGAGGAGCAGGAAAGTCGACGTTTTGGGTCAGGACCCTTCATCAGAACCTAATCAGAAACTCTTGATTGGGAACTTATGTTTCACTTCTTGTCCTATTTTTTCTTCATGCTTCATTTCAATGTAATGGCAAAACAATTCCTGGAGGGCAACAGGTACAGGAGTAGGCCATTCAGCCCCCTGAGCCTGTTCCACCATTCAATGGCTGATCTGTGGGCCTAAAATAGATTAATGATGGCTCCAGTTGGCCTCATGAGTAAACACAGAGGCTGATGCTGCACAATTTTATCCGGTTCCGCATTTAATCCTTGTTTGTGCTGTGTTGTCCGTCAAGAACTGAGACAACAGTTGGGGGAAAAGAATGTACCTATGCACCAGATTGAGTAGAGGGAATATCAGGACCACCCGCGGTTCCTACTCCCAATTACAATTCAATCAGTGTATCTGGACAATAGACATTTTATGGTAATCCATCCATAATCAACTGGTCTGCGCATAAACATGGAAAACATCCCATGAGTTAAATATTACAGGGCTGCACAGGTAGGGACCATTAAAGTGGTGTCAGAATAGGTTCTACTTCACTCTTTGTGCCTCATTGTGTATTTACCTGAAACATGTAAACAGGTATAGCGACAAATTAGTACAGAATTGTAATTACAGTGAACATTCAGCCGATAAGGAACTCGTTTTGAAGTGCTGAGGGCTGGGTGTTCCACCACACAATAAATATTCTGCCCATGAAGCGACTTATTTGGACACAGATGAAACTGACTGGAGGCGGTCACAGTCCCATTCACAGCGGGAGGCCCAATACTTTGATTAGCATCTATAATGAAAGGTCCTTCCCAAGTGATACTGGTGGCTGGTTTGGCAAATGCTGCAGTACAGGTGACAACGTGGCATTCACTGTCGTCAATCAGAGAGATAACTGGATGTATCATAACAGTTGGGAGAGCTAAATTGAGAGAAAAAAAGTGTAGTTTAGAACATTGAAGTTAGAATTGTAGAATTCCTACAGTGCGGAAGCAGGCCATTTGGCCCATTGAGTTCACACTGACCCTCCAAAGAGCATCCCACCCAGATCCACTTCCTATAACCCTGCATTTCCCATGGGATAATCCACCTAGCCAGCAATCCCTGGGTATGGGCAATCTAGCATGGCCAATCCACCTAACCTGCACATCTTTGGACTGTGGGACGAAACTGGAGGAAACCCATGCAAACACGGGGAGAATGTGCAAAATTCACACAGACAGTGTCCCTCCACCACCGACACTCAGTAGCAGCAGTGTGCACAATCTACAAAATGCAATGCAGAAATTTACCAAAGATCCTCAGACAGCACCTTCCAAACCCATGACCACTTCCGTCTAGAAGGACAAGGGCATCAGACATATGAGAACACCATCACCTCCAAGTTCCCCACCAAGCCACTCACCATCCTGATTTGGAAATATATTGCTGTTCCTTCGCTGTCGCTGGCTCAAAATCCTGGAATTCCCTCCCTAACAGAATTGTGGGTCAACCTACAGCAGGAGCGGTTCAAGAAGGCAGCTCACCACTACCTTCTCAAGGGTAACTAGGGACGGGCAATAAATGCTGGCCAGCCAGCGATACCCACATCACACAAATGAATAGAAAAGTCACCCGAGGGTGGAATTGAACCTGGGTCCCTGATGCTAGGAGGCAGCAGTGCTAAAAAAAAGTTATTCTTTTTGTTGAACCTTTCTTTAATTCGATACACTATCTTGTTCAGATTTACACTTCATAGTAAGTACATTTAAATTCTGCACTGGATCTCTCAATCTCCTGCTGTAGTGGACCAATATAATCCATAATAAAAAGTGGATAAAACCTGGAAATGGTAGGGTTAAATTAACAAAATGGAAGAGTCGTTCAGCCCTGTCAAGCTTATGGAGACCCTGCAAAGCACTGGGAAATAGAATCTGCAACTTCTCTTAAATAAACACTACATACAAGTGTGGACACAGAATATTAGAGTGCTATAATAATAAACAGTATCCTTGGGATAGTCAGGACAGCAGTTTGTCTTTTAGCACCACCTCCAGAAAGGACCTTATACACTGGAACTTCCACTTCTATTCCCATGTGTGAAAGGAACCACACCTCTGATTTCCTATACCTTTTCAGGATGGTTACATTCTTATTCATTTACTTAAGGTATTTATATGTGGCTGCTGTGCACCTGGATAAGTACTGTTAGTCTGGAATTGCCATGCACAGTTCCTCAAATTTTCCCCAGCTGCGGAAGACAGGAGGAAATCGGTACCCTGCTTTGTGTCAGGGATCTGGAGGTGTGGTGCAGATACGGGACACCAGAGATTACCAATCGAATCAGTCAGTTTCAGCCATCTGGAGGAATGTGGGAAGACGGTCAATGACCTTCTCCATTTTGCGAGCATAAGTGTGATGATTTTCTCTCCTATACCCCTCATTCAGTCTATCTCTGCTACTGTGCTCACCTTCCCGCAACAGATGTTCTACTACTCTCGCTATTGCCTGTAATATCTTTTCCGTTCACTGTCTCCCACCCAACTCCCAACAGCACTAACCCTGCATGCCCTCTTTGTTGCTGACTCATTCACTCAGGACATCTCCCAATCTGCACCAAAAATAACAGCTGTGCCACCCACTCCAACCTTCCTTAATACGTGTCTCTCTCTCTCTCATTCGAGGAGGAAAACAGCCCACAATAAGACAGAAAGAGTCATGATTGGTGGTGGGCTGCCTCATATTCAGTCCCTCATTCCTTATGAGATGGGACTCTGACTGTGACCACCTGACTGACTGTGTTTATGCCACTGGACTAGTATCGGAGACTGCCCTTATTTTACAGTACCAGGGAACCCCAAGCAAAGGCTATCTCCCATGATTTGACTCAGACCCGCTGACAACTATGACAATCTTCCTGACTTGGTGCCTATGCTAAGTGGCATGGCAAGACAGTAATACTGAGGCACCTCGAACTGAGGGGGCAAAGCATAAAAAAGCAAGCCAAGTTAATGCAAGGCAGGAATGCCGAGCATCTATGGTAACCACATGGGACTTACTGGAACTCACAAGAATGATTCTGAAAAAGGATCCCTGGCATGGTTTGACTGTATATTTACTCTCTGGCTTCTTGGTATATATTGCACGGATCTTAAAACTGCACATCCTTGTGAAGACCAGACAAGTAAGATAGCCAAAAAAAAACCCCGAAAGAACTGCGGATGCTGTAAATCAGGAATAGAAACAGAAGTTGCTGGAAAAGCTCAGCAGGTTTGGCAGCATCTGTGAAGGAAAAAACGAAGTTAACATTTCAGGTCCGGTGGCCCTTCCTAAGAACTGTAAAAGTAAAAAAGCCAGTTTATTGATGTCTGAGGTTTCTGTATTCCTCAATATCTTGCCTTAGGAATTTCATCTGCAAACCACAAAATCTCTTTACAATATCTGGATGGTACCACTACTTGATGAACATCCTTTCACTTTTTATCCGAGGTCTGTGAAGAGATCTCCATTTCCGCACTAGAACCCCACTGTAATCAGAGTTACGTCCTGGAACTCCCTCATCCTCAGCCTCAGTGCAGGCTGATTGTACGAACTTGCACTTAACCTCGATCAAAGAATACTTACTGAACACTCTTTGGAATTATGTACACCTTTAAAATTAATAATCTGTTGGCTAAACCATGCTAAATCAGAAATGTTTATTGTATGAACAAATTCATGAGATGCAATTCAGGGGTGGTTCCCTAGTGTGGAATAATTGTCCATCAGCAAAGGCTTAACAGATTCAGACTGTACTCATTGGAATTTAGAAGAATTAGAGGTGATCTCTAGATACAAGATTCTTAAGAGGCTTGACAGGGTAAATGCTGAGTGGATGTTTCCCCTCATGAGAGACTCTAGGACCAGAGGATATAGTCTCAGAATAAAGGGGCACCGGTTTAAGACTGAGATGAGGAGGAATTTCTTCTCTCAGTAGGTTGAGAATCTTTGGAACTCCTTGCCACAGAGAGCTGCGGATGCAAAGTCCTTTAAGGCTGAGATGGATAGATTTTGATCAGTAGGGAAATCAAGGGCTATAGGGAAAGGGCAGGTAAGTGCATGTGAGGAGAGTCGAATCAACCACAATTCTATTGGGTGGTGAAGCAGGCTCGAATGGGCCAAATGGCCTACTCCTATTCCTATTTCTTATAGTCTTCCTCATTCTATCTGAAATGCACAACCAGAACATATATTAAACAGAACATCTGGACACTTTTTGACTCGTAACTTTTATGAAACTTTCCAGCACTTTGTTCAATGAGGCAGATCAATTGGCAGCTTTCAGGGGTTTGTATTTCTGACTTGCTCGATTAGTTGAACAGAAAGCCTAGTGCTTGATCTCTGACCTTTCTTCTAACTGTGTGTGGTACACTTTAATTTAATCCATAGACTCACAGAGTTTTTACACCACAGAAAGAGGCCTTTCAGCCATCATGTCCACATCAGTCATCATATATCCATCTATTCTAGATCCATTTACCAGCACTTGACCAGAAGCCTTGTATGCTATGATGTTTCAAGTGTTCATTTAAATAGTTCTTAAGTAGCTTGAGGGCTCGCCCCTCTATCACCCTTTTAGGCACTGTGTTTTACATACCATAACTCTCTGGGCGAAAACCGTTTCCTTCAAATTCCCTCTAACCTCCTGCTCCTTGCCTTAAAACTGTGTCACCTGGCTTTTGACCCCTCTGCTAAGGGGAATAGTTTATTCCTATCTAATTCCCTCGGAACTTAGTAGGACCTCAAGCAGATGCCCCCATCAGCCTTCTTTGTTCTAAGAAAACAACCCCATTGTATCTAGTCTCTCTTCATAGCTGAATCATTCCAGCTCGGGCAGCACGCTGGGTGAATCTCTTCTATACCCATTCCACTGGGATCACAACCTTCCTATAGTGTGGTGACCACAACTGCACACAGTACTCCAGCTGTGGTCTAGCTAATGTTACGGGTATTTTGAACCAATCTATTAGATTTGTTATGCATCACTGCTGGAGCAGGTGGGACTTGAACCCAGACCTCCTGGCCTAGAGATGGGGACATGAGCCCACGTTAATTAGTGTTATATACATTATAACCTCTTACCTTTTGTATTCAGTACCTTGCCTAATAAAGGCATGACCCATATGCTACCTTAATCATATAAAATCAGCCTGCATTGCTGCCTTCCATAGTCTGTGGACATGGCTGTGATATCAGTATGGGTGGGTATTCTGCTGCACCAGACTACTGACCATCCAGGTGAGCTGCCAATCAAACCTGTCAATTTGGTACAGAATCTTCTGTCAGCTGCCATCTCAGCATGGCCTGTTCTGCTGAGTTGCTGTGGGATTAAGTGAAAAGGAAAAGATTTAATGTTAATATGTATGAACAGCACTCAGAAGTATTTGCTTTGTCAAAATTTTCTTTTGTCCCAAATGGTTAGAGCTATCAATTTTCGAACTTACTAAATTACCTACCCCACCTCACCTCAATCCCCAATGGTTCCATTATTTTATTATTTGGCAAGTTTAAAAACAGGTCTGATTTTAATAAATGAATCCTTGGGATTATGAAACTGACTTGACATCAAAATCCAGCTCGAACCAAAAAGATTTTTTCGATCATTTATTAAAAAGAAAACTCAAAGTGACAGAGCTCTTCAGACTGCCTGGACAGAGAAGTTCTCAGGGGTGTGATATTTACATTTCAGAATTTGATCTGATATCTTCTATATGGCTTTAATGCAGTCATGTGATTTTTCGCAACAATTTCCAATGGTCCTGAAACTTCTCTGGGAGTTCATACCATCTCTGTGAAATTACAACAGCAAACTGGGGCATCTAGGCTGATTTTCAGAGCCATTTGGGGAGTGTGGGCTAGGGACTGTTGGGGAGAGGGTAGGGACAGTGTGTGTGGGGGTTTGGGGGCATAGAGACTGTGTATGCAGGGGGTGGGATTGGGGACAGTGTCTGTGGGGGATTAGGGTGAGAATGTGGGTGGAGAGATTGTGTATGTGTGTGCGTGTGTGTCTTGGAAAACTGTGTGTGGCAGCTAAAGAGTGTGAGAATGAGATGGATAGAATGAGTATGTGGGGGGTAGTGTGTATGTTAGGTGGGGATTGTGTGTCCGGGGAAGAGTGTGTGGTGGGGAGGAGAGTGGTGTGGGGATGAGAGTGTGTGGTCGGGGGAGTATGTGTGTGGGATGTAGGAATGCAGTAGTGGGAGAGTGTGTGTATGGGGTGAGGAGTGTGTGTATGGTGGGGGCAAGATTGAGGGATGGAAGTGTGATGAGGGGTGTCATGAGTTTGTGTGCTGTGGGGATGGAGGCTGCGTTTGTGTGGGCAGTGCGCATGTGCATAGCCAATGGTTGCGCTCATGCGTGGGTGTGCACCTGTTGGGACAATGGTTGTGTGTGTGAGTTGTACTCCTAACAGGCAGGACTCATCTCCTATTAGAAGAGAGTGGAAATCCTCAGCATGCATACGTTCAATCAATCTTTACAGAGGCAAACGAGCTTCTTCTGAAACTTGTTGGCTGTTCGCTAAGTACATGACTCAAGATATCCCTTAGATTCTACTTTGCAGTTGATAGGAGGTTGATTCTCTAGATAAATGCTCCTCCTGAGGAGTCATACTTATTTAAATGGTGGTGAAAAATTTGTGGACTTGTGCATAATTTTTATAAATTAAAAACAATAGCCCTGTAATTACCTGATTAGTACTCCCTGTACAAAAACAGTTACCTGATCAGGAATTCACTCTTTCTAGAAATATGGCCAGGTTCAAATTTTCTATTAAAATGTTCTTGACAATCATTTATAATCATAAATAAACTGTGCCAGTTTTTACAAACTGGGACTTTGAGTAAATCATGCCCACAAAAGATTTGAATTAAAGCAAATTGTGATCAAGTTAAATGTGATTCAGCCCGGGTTTGTAGTTTTCTTGTGAATCCTACTGTTAGCAAGTTTGTACATCCACGTTGACATCATTTAAAGATCAGTCTCAAGCCAAGGACAGATTTTATATGGATGGTGGTATTACCAACAAAATTCAAGTATTCAGGTGTGAGCACTGTACAGGCCTCAACTCACTGACTAAAATTAGAAGATGCCATAGTTTGAAATGTATATTTATTCATTTGTAGGATGTGGGCATCACTGGCCTCAGGTAGTGTGAGCTGCCTTCTCAAAATGCTACAGTCCACTGAAGCTAGTTATATCCACACTGCTGTTAGGATGGAAGTTCCAGGATTTTGACCCAACAACACTGAAGGAACAGTGATATACTTCCAAGTCAGGACGGTGTGTAGCTTAGAGAAGAACTTTCAGGTAATAGTGTTCTCATGCATCTGCTGCCCTTGTTCTTCTAAATGGTAGCGGTTACAGGTTTGGAAGATGTTGTCAAAGAAGCCTTGGTGAGTTGCTGCGGTGCATCACTGTTGGCATTCTGCACCAGTGATTGAGGGAGAGAATGTTTAAGGTGCTCTTTGTCCTGGGTGGTGTCAGGCCTCCTTAGTGTAGTTGGAGCTGCACTCATCCAGACAAGTAGAAGGCATTCCATCACACTCCTGACTTGTCGTTGGTGGACAGGTTTGGAGAGATGGAAGGCGAGCTACTTATGGCAGAATTCCTAGCCTCTAACCTGCTCTTGTAGCCACTGTGTTCATATGGCTAGTACAGTTCTGCTCCTGGTCAATGGCAAACCCCAAGATGTTGATAGTGGGGGATTTAGAGATGGTAATGACATTGAATGTTAAAAGCGAGATGTTTGGATTCTCCTTTGTTTTGAAATGCACTTCCTAGAAGAGAAGTTCCTTGTCTGTATCTTGCCCTATTTGTATTAAACAGGAGGATATTTCTTTAGTTAAAGAAACACTTGTAGATACATCAGATCCAAAACCAGCACATTCCAAAACCAACATCAGCCAAATTTAGGATTTGGTAACTGTAATCAATTGTCATGTCAGAAATGCAGCAAATAATTGGTAGACAGCAATGTGTATAGAATATTGGTTGAGCTGCAGCTAGAGTACTGTGTGTAGTTTTAGTAGCAACACTCTAGGAAGCACGTGATTGCACTGGAGAAGATGCAAAAGGCATTCATCAGGATATTGCCTGCTCTAGAGAGGTTCAGCTACGAAGAAAGAATATATAGGCTTGGGTTGTTTTCCTTGGAGCACAGGAGACGAATAAGGTACCTGATTGTGGTATATAAAATTACGAGGGGCATAAACAGGGTTAATACAAATAAACCTTTCCCCTTAGTAGAGCGGTAAGATATCAGGAGGCATAGAATTAGGGTAAGGAGCAGGAGGTTTATCGAGGATTTAAGGAGAAATCTGTTTAGCCAGTAGGGTGGTGAATATCTGGAACTCATCCTCTGAAAACCTGGTGGAATTCCATTACAATATTTAAGAAATATTCAGATGAACACTTAAAATGCCACATCATGGAAGACTGAAGGTCAAGTGCTGGAAAGTGGGATTAGAGTACAAAGATTTTTGATGACTGGTATGGAGATGAATAGCTGAGGAGGCCTCTTTCCATGCTGTAAGACCCTGTAAATCTATGACTGAACTCCCACATTCTGCTTTGGAACAGTGCCACAAAACAACACAGCAAGCCCCACCTGAACAGTAGCAGCTCTGACAATACAGCATTCCCTCAGCACCGCACAGGAGAGTTAGCACAGAATTATGCTCAAGTCCCTTAGAGGTTAACGACTCAGAGAAGAGTCCGGCACATTGATTTTAAAGTTAGACTGAAAACTTTCTATACCTCCTACGATTAGCTGTATATCCGCTTCAACAGGCCCATCAGGGAATAAGATGAAAATACAACTGTGTGTCCCCTCATCACTTAGTGTAATATTTCTCAAATATTTTGATGCATTTTTGGAACTTGGCCCAACGTAGGTCATTCTGCCATCAAATGTATAATCAAAGTTTTCATTCTTTCCATTTATGAAAACTGCTGTGAAAAAGTTCCGTTGTTGTTGACCACGACTGTCGCCACATGAATTGTGAGATAGTTTTCTCGGTGTTAATTGTACATGGAAGCAGGGTATCATCGCCTACGAATCTCAAAATCTGGTCACCGTTCCCTTTTATTGGACCTGGAAAAGAAACATTTGATGAATGAATAGTGGCAAAACAATGGCAGGAAGAAGGAATTTTAACCCAGCATCTGGGTGCAAGATAGGATGAAAGGCAGTTAAAATATCCCCTTTGCTGCTTTCTGCTGTATTGGATTGAAACTGACTGTAGCTCACTCTGCTGAGCAGGTGACTCAGACACTGACGTGAAGTCATTGTAACCCTCTTCCATATTGGGAATTGATGATGCCATCAGCCCCTGCTCCAATGTTACTTGCGGCCTGAGTCAGGATGGCATTCACTCTTTGCAGCTGCTAATGGTTATGAATAATGTAGGGCCAGAACAGGCACCTTTTATTTAAATATGTTTGTGGGACCAGAAGAGGAGTAGTGCGAGTCTGGGCCCCACCTGGAACTTTTATGCCTTGCATGCCTCAGACTTGTCCTTTCCCGAAACATCCCTTCACATAATGTTTATTTTTCTTCCCAATATAATGATACTGTGGCTTTAATAATGTATTTTGTCCTGGGTTTTCTTTGAAGAAAGGTTGAGACAGAGGTGAGAGCAGTTTGCTCAAAGCCAAAAAAGTAAATAGCTTGTGAGGCGTTGCGTTTTTTTTTAAGTTTGAACAATAGTAGCAACATGAATGGGTGGGGTCAGAATCTTGTAGCTGGATGTGGAAGCTCTTAATCTTCTCTCTGTTACAGCTAAAAGCTGGGGTTCTCTTCCTGCTGCTAGAACTGTATGTGAGACAATCTATTTTCCTGAATTTGCCTTTACCAAGGGTGTGTTAATAGGATGTTACTATATTGGAACAGTTAATTAGTAGTAGTTAATATATCTATTATTTTGTTGAGCATTTTGATAGATTTACATTGAAGACAATCCCTTGCTTTTATCTTTATGTTACATAGAACATAGAACATTACAGCGCAGTACAGGCCCTTCGGCCCTCGATGTTGCGCCGACCTGTGAAACCAATCTGAAGCCCATCTAACCTAAACTATTCCATTATCATCCATATGTTTATCCAATGACCATTTAAATACCCTTAAAGTGGGCGAGTCTACTATTTTTGCAGGCAGGGCATTCCACGCCCTTACTACTCTCTGAGTAAAGAACCTACCTCTGACATCTGTCCTATATCTATCACCCCTCAATTTAAAGCTATGTCCCCTCGTGCTAGCCATCACCATCCGAGGAAAAAGGCTCCCACTGTCCACCCTATCTAATCCTCTGATCATCTTGTATGTCTCTATTAAGTCACCTCTTAAACTTCTTCTCTCTAACGAAAACAGCCTGAAGTCCCTCAGCCTTTCCTCATAAGACCTTCCCTCCATACCAGGCAACATCCTGGTAAATCTCCTCTGCACCCTTTCCAATGCTTCCACATCCTTCCTATAATGCGGTGACCAGAACTGTATGCAATACTCCAAGTGCGGCCGCACCAGAGTTTTGTACAGCTGCAACATGACCTCATGGCTCCGAAACTCAATCCCTCTACCAATAAAACCTAACACACGGTACGCCTTCTTAACAACCCTATCAACCTGGGTGGCAATTTTCAGTGATCTATGCACATGGACACCGAGATCTCTCTGCTCATCCACACTACCAAGAATCTTACCATTAGCCCAGTACTCTGTATTCCTGTTACTCCTTCCAAAGTGAATCACCTCACACTTTTCCGCATTAAACTCCATTTGCCACCTCTCAGCCCAGCTCTGCAGCTTATCTATGTCCCTTTGTAACCTGCAACATCCTTCCGCACTATCCACAACTCCACCGACTTTGGTGTCATCCTCAAATTTACTAACCCATCCTTCTACGCCCTCATCCAGGTCATTTATAAAAATGACAAACAGCAGTGGCCCCAAAACAGACCCTTGAGGTACACCATTAGTAACTGAACTCCAGGATGAACATTTCCCATCAACCACCACCCTCTGTCTTCTTACAGCTAGCCAATTTCTGATCCAAACCGCTAAATCACCCTCAATCCCATGCCTCCGTATTTTCTGCAATAGCCTACCATGGGGAACGTTATCAAACGCTTTACTGAAATCCATATACACCACATCAACCGCTTTACCCTCATCCACCTGTTTGGTCACTTTCTCAAAGAACTCAATAAGGTTTGTGAGGCACGACCTACCCTTCACAAAACCATGTTGTCTGTATTTTAACTGTAGTGTAAAAATAAAGTTTTTTTTGCTTAACATTGAGTAGTTTGACCAATCGAATTGCATCTGAAACACAACACCTTACACTCACCTTTAAAATAAGAACATGTTAGAGTCTATTCTATCTTCTTAATACATTTTGAGGGGGTTTGGTCTGGTCGATAACACCAACATACCTTCACTTGATGCTAGCTGGACCCTGCTGACTGAACAAGAATTCCGACCTACTGACAGACTGTCACTTCCGTCCTGTTTCTGGTGTTAATTGATGAATAGCTTGCATAGGAGGCTCTGCAGTTAAAATTGCAGGTTCTCGCCTTGTCAATATCATGTACATTTGATGCTCGGGCTGTAGTCCCATCTTCAGGCAAAAATGCTCACTTCTTTAAGAAATATACAGGGTAAGAAAGCACAGGATGGATGACTCCCATCCCTGAATCATTAAAACAGTTTGTTGCCTCAGTCCTACAGTTCTTTCCTCCTTATGATGGTGGCACACTGATCAGAGAAAGGCATCCAAACTGAAGCGTTTTGGTAGTAACAATGACAAATGGTAAAGACAAGGGGAACCATCTATTGAAAGAATGGATGAGCATGGTGTTGTTAAAAAGTCCCAACTATCACACTGAGATATGATATACAGAACATCTTAAAGTTTGTGCCCCTGAAAGAAAATGTTGCCAACAGACTGCTTTCCTGTCCAAAGCTGGTAAATAAAATCATGGCCTGTGTAGTATTCTGAGTTCACATTGCTCATGTTTATGGAATCACAATGAGTTAAAACAGAGATGGCACAGAATTCTCTAATTCTGTTCTCTGCCAGAAATGAGCTTCTCATTTCTCCTCGGCTCTCCTGATCAACAGCCATCCTCCCAAAGTCATTGCCAATGGTGATGATCGTCTCGTTATCATTATCATCACCTTTAGCAACCGTCAATTCCCCAGGGATCAGCCTGGAGTGGAATGACCTAGAGAAAATCCCACAGCACCTAAAAGTTACAAACAGCAGAAGTGACGGTTCATCTTGGCCAGGTAACACAGGGCTAAAACTTCATCAGCCTCATTAATTGAATGCAGTATTCACAATCTGTAGCCTATCTGTATGGTTCCATCAAAATTGGGCAGCACTCAAATCTGCAGATCCAACCCCAATACCACAACTATATCATGAAGTTATGTGGCTTCATCACTGCTGCTGCCAGGTCCCTTTGCACTCTGTAGGAGGCTGACCATTGTTGTACTGAGTAAAGATAGTACTGCCAGTGCTATTTTTAAATATAGGCCGTCATCCTTGAAGGGAAGTTGCACAAAAGAACGTTAACGATTTTTAAATGATAGAAAATAAAACCTTGGGCAGCGTAAAGGCTGTTTTTTTTTGGATTGTGGACTGGAAAGTGGGAAAAGATACTGCTTTAAACCAAGCAAAAACTGTAGAAGAAGATGTTTACAGTTTAAGAAGCAAATTCCTGGAACACTGTGAACTTTATATGCAATATCGCTTTATTTGAGCAATGGGGAGGATGTTAGACACATCAGCATCGTGTGTGTGTGTTCTGGACAATGTTCCTCAGAGACAGTTGTGGATTCTAAAAGTGAACAGCTCGACAACAACACTCTGGTTCCTGAGCTGCTGAACAGCCAGTGTGTGTGAATGAGAGTGGCATGAATTTTCCAGACTGGGGAGAAGCCTCCAACTGCATTGTGTCTCCAGCTCTCTGCAGGAAAAATATCTGATGTCTAACAAAAGGCAGCTATCTTCTCCTCCCAGTTTCTGTAAATGGTTGCCAATAATTAAGAAACTTTGTCATCAGTGGACCAATTGCCCCACACCTCCTGTGAAGAAATGAATGAACTTGCAGAAAAAGACTGAAGGACAGACAGTTGTGGGAGGCAAAAGGAACAACTCATTGAAAGTTGTGGAATGTTGCCATTGAATGATGTTTCCCCAGTTTTATTTTTCTCCACCCATAACACCACTTTATTTGTTTATCTGTGTTTTTCTGTATGTATGTGTAGGGGTTTAAAGGGGATTAGGTTTCAACTAGTGGAGTTACATGCTGCTACTTCATAGCTTTGTTTACCTGTGGCTAGAATTCAGTTATTTATAATAAACAATAGCCCTCATTACATATGGGACCCTGGTCAGTGTCTTTTGTTAACCTGATTCCATTTGGCAGGTAAACTGGGGACATTGCATACTTTGATTAAACCATTAACTTTTATGCCAAGTTGGGGAGTAGTGGGGCTTGAGAAATAGCACACATTCCCAAGTAGGTCATAATAGCTTCACTGAATTTTCTTTCCTTCTTCAACCCATAATACTCCTGGTGATGGATAAAAAAAAGTCTTCACAGAGTACATTATGTGATCTTGTGATCCTCATGTGCTTCCTTTGCAGAAATACTGAATCATCACTGGAAAGAATGCAGAATGTAGTAATCAGCAGGAGATCTCCCTGCCTATGTTTGACCTAATGATTTCTGATTTAATGTAGTCTGCTTAAGGACTCCCATAGCTACTCCCTCTTGACTGTACACCACTTTCTACCACATCTAACGCATTTGTCAGGCTCATGGGACACAGCATGACCAGAGATGGTGATGGAAATGTGATGTTTTCGTTAAGGTATGACTCAATGAGTATAGCTATGCCAGGCTGTTGTGTGACTAGTGTATAGGCTAGATTTCCTAATTTTGGCACATATTCCCAAATGTCGGTCACGAAAATATTGCAGAATTGACAGGCAGGGTGTGCTTGGTCATTTCCATTGCCTTGGGGGTGGGGTGGAGAGATCTGTCCAGTTTTATTCACTGAACATTTCTCTAGTAGTTTGATACAACTAAGTATCCTGCTAGGGCATGAAAGAAGGGAGATAATGTTTCTCTAGGTCTGGAGTCATATGCAGGCCTCAGCAGATTATCTTCCCAAAAGGACGTTCAAACTCTGGGCTGACCAATGCCATTTTCCAACACCATCCTAAACCTTATAATACGATGATCACTGTCCCCTAAATGCTCCTCCACTATCACTTGATCTACTTGGCACACTTTATTCTTAAAAACATGTCTGCAGTGCCCTTTTCATGTTGTACTGGGCAAATACAGCTGTCGCAAATTCCCCTGAACACAATCTAGCAACATCCGTTCCTCAGCGCCACTTGGACTACCACCATCTGGTCTATATATTAAAACCCCCAATAAAACTACTTTACGATGTTTACACTTCTCTGCAATTTCCTTGCACACCTGTTCCTCCACATCCTTTCCACTAGCCAGTATTCTGTAGATTACACAGAGCAACATAATTGCACCAATCTTAACCCTTAGTTCTAGCCAAACCAATTCTGTAAGAGTAAGAATAATCAACTAGTGGAGAGTGGACTTCAAAGCGACAAGAACAGAGCTGGACCGGATACACTAGAAATGAAACGTTGGTCAGAGAAACAGTAGCTGAACAATGGGTTACCTTTAAAGAGGAGATTGACGGTTCAGCCACAGTTAAGATGCAGTTCCTAAATTTGGAAAGGTAGGACAAACAAATTTTGTTGTCCCTGGATGATAAATGAGATAGAAACTTATTCAAAGAAAGAAAAGGGTGTTTATTATAGTTGTCCAATAATAAACACAATTGTGAATAAGTGAACACACGACGCTCTGCAAGAAGTGTGAAAGCATACATGAAAAGCAAAGTAGAAAAGGCTGGCAGCTAACATAAATGGAAGCCTCAAAGTCTTCTATATGCACACCAATAGTCAAGAATGATAAAAAGAGAAGTAAGGGTGAAATGAATACTTTGCATCTGTCTTTCCCTCTGAGGCAGATGATGCCAAGGCTATGCTAACAGAAGAAGAAACTCAGTTATAGAAGGGTTTAAAATCGATAAGTCCAAAGATGTGCAGGCTAGGTAGATCGGCCATGCTAAATTGCCCATTGTGTCCAGGGGTGTGTAAATTAGGTGGATTAGACGCGAGAAATGCTGGGTAACAGGGTAGGGGAATGGGTCTGGGTGGGATGCTCTTCGGAGGGGCAGCGTGGACTTGTTGGGCCGAATGGCCTGTTTTCACACTGTAGGGATTCTATGAATCATCTTCTATGAATCTGTGAAGCGTAAAGAAGGTGGTTCTTTAATTTAGTGCTGATAAAAACTGTGGACTGAAATTAGAAAGAATTGCTGTTAAACTCAAGGATTTACATGGACAGTTCCATGTTTTGAAAATAAAGAATTTTATGCCAGTTGCGAACTCTGTTTGGGTAGCTGTTAGTTCCAGCAATGTGCAAACGAACTGAAACCAAAGAGTTGTTTACAAATGAAGCTGATTTGTTTGTGAGCTCGGGACCAATTATCAATGATGAAGGTCTTGCCAACAGCAAGGTAATTAGTTGGTCGGTAGCTGAACAATTTGGGCAGACAGAGAGAAGCTTGTCAGATCAGAAGAGAAACTAGCAAGCCTGCAGCACCCAAAAAATTCCCTCCCTCTGCACATTAAACCCGAAGCAGACTCGCTTATCTTTCCTGTCGCAGTTAATCCATGTTGTAACTTTGAATCTCAATACATCAGAGGCCTTTCACAAATGAAACAGTCACCCTGTGCCTTTTCCAAAACAGAGGAAGCATTCAGAAAATAGAAGGTTGAGGAGAAACCTTCGCATCTGCAAGATCTGTCACCAACAGATTTTGTGAAGAAAGGTGATAGAACGGTTTCTCCAGTTTTTCCTCTGCAATGATTTTTCCTTCATTTATGTTTATCCCTCTGTGTGTGTCTATGGGGGAGTTTCTAAGGGGGTTCAAGTTTGAATTTGTAGAATTTACATAATTTAGTTTAATTTTTACCTGTAGAAAAATGGGCAATCAAGCACAGATTTCCAGGCATCCAAAGAAGACTTCTGTTTATACAATACCATGCACCACCTTAAATATATTATAGGCAATTAATTTCTTTTGAAGTCTTGCCATTATTCTAATTTAGGAAGCATGGTATCCAATTTGAGATTAGCTGGCTTCCAGCAACAACAACTAGACATCTCTGGAGAATACCTAATTCTAGTATTTAAAATTAGGAATGGATTGAGTTGACCTGTTTGTTTAAAACAAGTTGTACTCGCTTGATAACACAGTGTGGAGCCTCAGAAACACAGCAGGCCAGGCAGCATCAGAGGAGCAGGAAAGCTGACGTTTCGGGTTGGGAACATTCTTCAGAAATGGGGAAGGGGAAGGGAGCTCAGAAATAAATAGAGAGAGGAGGGGTGGGGCTGGGGAAGGTAGGTGGGATGGTGATAGGTGAGTGCAGGTAGGGAGTGGTGGGGATTAGTCACTGCTGCACCCAATGTGGCCTCCTCTACATCGGTGAGACCAAGTGGAGACTTGGAGACCATTTTGTAAAGCATCTGCGCTCTGTACGTGACAAACAACACCTTCTGGTTGGGAAACATTTTAACTCCCCCTCCCGATCCCTGGGTGACATGCCCATCCTGGGTCTCCTCCAGTGTCACAATGTCGCCACCCGCAAACTGAAGGAACAGCACCTCATATCCCGCTCAGCAGGTCTGGCAGCATCCTCTGAGGAAGGGTCACCGGACCTGAAACGTTAACTGTTTTTTCCTTCACAGATGCTGCCAGACCTGCTGAGCTTTTCCAGCAAATTTGTTTTTGTTCCTGAATTACAGCATCCACAGTTCTTTCGGTTTTTACCTCATATTCCGCCTTGGGAGCCTACAGCCCAATGGTCTCAATGTGGACTTTACCAGTTTCAAAATCTCCCCACCTCATCCCATGACCAACCCTCCCTCTCATCCCCACCTCCTTGACCTGACACAACCTGTCCATCTTCTCTCCCACCTATCCGCTCCTCCCACCTCACTGACCAATCCCCACCATTGCCTACCTGCACTCACCTATCACCACCCCACCTACCTTCCCCAGCCCCACCCCTTCTCTCTCTATTTATTTCTGAGTTCCCCTCCCCCTCCCCATCTCTGAAGAAGGGTCCCGACCTGAAACATCAACTTTCCTGTTCCTCTGATGCTGCCTGGCCTGCTGCGTTCCTCCAGCTCCACACTTTGTTATCTATGACTCTAGCATCTGCAGTTCTTGCTATCTCTGTACTCATTTGATAGTACAGCACAAAAATAAGCTTTCCAATAACTATTAATCAACTCTATTCAAGCTCTGAATGCCAGAATTATATATGTTTGGCATTACGCACTGACCTGTGAATAACCAGCTATTGAATTGAAGAAAATATATTAGAAATATGCTGACCCATCTCCAAGCAGTTATCTTATCTCACTATAAATATATTGAAAAGTTTTGTAACATTTCTAGGCTGTCGGGATTCCTTGACGGCTTGCCCGCCACCACTACTATGGAAATTTACAAAAGTGATTAAATTATTTATTCATTAATTTTGGAGCACAGACAGAGACCTTTTGGCCCTTTGTGTCCAAGCTAGTCATCAAACATCCATCTATCCTAATCCCATTTTCCAGCACATGACCCATAACCTTGTATGCTATGACATTTCAAGTGCTCATCTAAATAGTTCTTTAATGTTTCAAGGGTCCTTGCCTTTACCACGCTTTCAGGTAGTGAGTACTTGATACCCACAATACTCTGGGTGAAATTATTTTTCTCAAATTCCTTCTAAATCTCCTGCTCCTTAACTTAAAACTGTGCTCCCTGGTTATTGAATCTTCCACTAAGGGGAAAAGATTTTCCCTATCTACCCTGTCCATACCCCTCAGAACTCAATCAGATCACCCCTCAGTCTTCGCTGCTTTAAGGAAAGCAATCCTGGCTATTACAGTCTCTCTTCATAACAGAAATGCTTCAAACCAGGCAACATCCTGGTGAATCTCCTCTGTACCTTGTCTACTGCATTCACATTCTTCCTATAGTGTGGCTACCAGAACTGCACACAGTACTCCAGCTATGGCCTAACATTATACACAGTTCCATCATAACTTCCTTGTTCTTATATTCAATGTTTTGGTCAATAAAGGCAAGTATTCCAAATGCTTTCATAACCTCCATTTCTTTTTGTCCCGCTGCCTTCAAGGAACCGTGGAAAAGGAGGTGATGTAGCTTTGTTAGTAAATAAAGTATAAGTGCTATCATGAGAAATGACGTCAGTACTGGAGATCAAATAAAATCCGTCTGGGTAGAAGTAAGGAATAGCAAGAGAAAGAAGTCCCTGGTGGGAGTAATCTATAGGTTCCCAAACAGTACTCCTGCAGTCAGGCAGAATAGAAAACCAGGAAATACTGGGGACTTGTAAGAAAGGTATAGCAGTAATCATTGGTGTTTTTAATATGCATAAAGTCTGGATTAATCAAATTGTTAAGGGTAACCTTAATGGAGAGTTCATTGAATTTATTAGAGATTGTTTCTTGGAGCAATATGTTGTGGAACTAACCAGGGAGCAGGGTAATCTGGATTTAGGATTGTATAATGAAGTTGGATTAATTAATTACCTCAAAGTAAAGGATCCTGTAGGGAAGAGTGATCATAGCCTGCTAGAATTTCAAATTCAGTTGGAGGATGAGAAGCTGGAGTCCCACAATAGCTTTCTGGAGTTAAACTAAGATAATCGTGTAGGCATGAGGACTGAACTGGCCCTAGGAGATTGGGTGGGAAGAATAAAAGGTAGGACAATATAGTTAATTCATTCACAGGATGAGGGGTTCGTTGGCTAGGCCAGCATTTATTGCCCATCCCAAATTGCTCAGAGGGCAGTTAAGAATCAACCACATTGCTGTGGGTTCTGAGCTCATATTAAAGCCAGACCAGGTAAGGATGGCTGTTTCCTTCCCCAAAGGACTTTACTGATCTAGATGGGTTTTTCCCCAACAATTGGCAATAGATTCATGGTCATTGTTAGATTCTTTAATTCCAGATATTTACTGAATTCAAATTCCACCATCTGCCATGGCAGGATTCGAACCCAGGTCACCAGAACATTACCTGGGTCTCTGGATTAACTGTTCAGCATTAATAACACTAGACCATTGCCACCCCATTGATGAGCATTGGCTGATGTTTAATGAGTTATTTAATTGCTCCCAACTAAAAGATATTCCAGAAAAGAAGAAATATTGTAAGAGGGGAAAGCCATCCATGGCTGAGCAAGGAGGTTTAAAATAATATAAAGACAAAAATTAAGATATACCATATTGCAAAGATGAGTAACAAGCTGAAAGATTGGGAAACTTTGAAAGACCTATGAATGTTCCAAAAAAGTCCTAAAAATACCAATGGTAAATTCTGAAAGAAAACTAGTGCAAAATATGAAAATGAATAACAAAAGATTCCATAAGTATATAAAAGGGAAAAGACTAGCTAAAATGAATGTTGATCCCATATGGAGGATGGGACTGGGGAGTTAATAGTTCAGAACACAGAAATGACAGTCACTATATCAATATTTTGCTCAGTATTCAAGGTGGTGGTCACTAGTATCATCAACAGTAACAAGCAAAGCAGAGGTTATTGGAAGAGAGGAACTTAGAACAATCATCACCACAAGGGAAAAAGTACTGAGGGAACTATTGGGATTGAAGGTAGACAGGTTTCCAGGACGTGATGACTGTTATCATGGGTTTTAAAGGAACTGGCTGCAGAGATAATAGATCCATATGTTACAGTATTACAAAAATTCCCTGAATGCTGGAAAGGTTCCAGTGGAATAGAAAAATGCTAATATAACACCCTTATTCAAAAAGGGAAGGGAGGCAGAAAGTAGGAAACAACAGACTAATTCAGTTTAAAGTGTTGTTGAGAAATTGTTACAATCCATTGTTAAAGAAGGAATAACAGAACATTTTGAATGTCAAGATACAACCCATCAGAGGTGTTATCAAGAGTAAATTGTGTTTGACTAATTTGCTAGAGTTCTTTGAAGGCGTAACAAGCAATGTGAATAATGAGGTTCCCTTTGACATAGTGTATCTGAACTTCCAGAAGGTATTTGATAAGGTGCTGCACAAAAGGATAATGCACAAGGTAAGATCACATAAGGTTACAGGTAATTTATTAGCTTAGATACAGGATTGTCTAATCAACAGAAGGCAGACAGTTGGGATAAATGAGTCTTTTACTGGTTGGCAAGTTGTAATTAGTGAGGTGCCAGAAGCTTTGGTCGTCAGACCTCAATTATTTACAATCCATATTAATGACTTGGATGCTGGGATAGAAAGTACTATAGCCAAATTTGCATAAGACACTAAAGTAGATTGGAAAGTAAGTTGCGATGAAGAAATATATAAATGGATACCAGCTAGGGTTAGGTGTCTGGGACAAAATTTTGCAGATGAAGTTTCATGTGGATAAGTGTGGGATTTGCATTTTGATTGGAGTAATAGGCCAAGATGAGATCAGCCACAATTGTGGGGCAGCACAGTGGCTCAGTGATTAGCACTGCTGCCTCACAACGCCAGGGACCTGGCTTCAATTCCACCCTTGGGCGATTGTCTGTGTGGAGTTTGCACATTCTCCCCATATCTGTGTGGGTTTCCTCTGGGTGCTCTGGTTTTGTCCCACAGTCCAAAGATGTGAAGATGAGGTGGATTGGCCATGCTAAGTTGCCTGCAGTGTTCAGGGATGTGTAGATTAGGGGGATGGGTCTGGGTGGGATGCTCTGAGGGTCAGTGTGGACTTGCTGGGCTGAAGGGCCTGTTTCCACACTGTATCAAATGGTGCAGGAGGCTCAAGGTGTGAATGGTTGATTCCTGCACCTCTAATTCCCCTGATCAGCTTGTTCAGAGATGCTATTAAACATCTCTGGAGCAGGTAGGACTTGAACCTGGGCCTCCAGGTCCAAGATTCTACCACTATGCCACAAGAAACCCATAACCAGGCTGCCATCACCAACTTATCAAAAGTTTTACTCTGGCTAAGTTAGCAGCCTTTTATATTCCTTTCCCCTCAAAATGAAGGCCAACATTCCATTTACCTTCTAGACTATCCGCTGAACTTAGACTGCTACTGCTCTATTATTTCCTTACAAGATCCAGAAGGGAAATTTCCTTCCTTTTTGTTTAGTTTCTTAAATCACAACTCAGTTATTGGCTGATGTATTCCAGCTTTATAAAATGACGTGTATTTGGCTGCCGTCCACTATTTACAAGCCAAATCTTCCCCTTTGCTCCTTTTTTTTATTTCGAAACGCGAACCGTTAACTGTCGATGAAGAAAGAGATCACATCAGACATATATATAAAAAAAATGAATCTTGATCAGTCTAGCCCGGGTGCACTGAGAACCGCTTCAGTCCCAGCTCCGTCCTCCCCTCGCTGCCGGCCCCAGATCCAAGCTCCGGCCTCTCCCATTCCCCAACAAACCTGCAGCCGCTGAGCTCAGATTCCACGAAAGGAGCAGCGGAACGACCAGAACCACCCAGATCCCGCAAATCGGCATCAGATACGGTCTGCTCTCCGCGATCGGATTAAACGAGAAATGATCCCAATCCAGTCTCATTCCTACACGATGATACTGAGTCCTCCGCCGCCAACTGTGTTTTCTCGATGTCGCCGAGAAACTAACTTGTAAAAATTGTTCAGATCCTGTCTATGCTTTTATGTAAGCTTTCGCTTTCCCAGTTGTGATTTTGCACTTTTGAGAAAGGCAATGGAACCTGCTATTACGACCACTTCACAGTCAGTTCTCCGAAAATGTGAAGGTCGAGAATCACAGACAGCTACTTTGAAAGAAGAATTAAGTACAAGTGTGATGGCAAAATGCTGTGAGGGTAGTCGACCTGTTTAATGTGTATTCCCGTTTACTGCTTGATCTCCCGAAATGCATTGCCTCACACTTAGCAGAGTTGAACTCCACGTCAGTCTCCTGTCCACTCCACCAACCCATCTATACTATTTTAGAGTTTACAGCTATCCCCTACAATATCTATTGCATAACTACTTTTTTGTTGTCTGAAAATGTGCCCCCCACATTCCAGCCCAAATTATATAAATCAAACAAAAACTGAAAGAACTGCAGATGCTGTAAATCAGGAACAAAAACAAAGTTGCTGGAAAAGCTCAGCAGGTCTGGCAGCATCTGTGAAGGAAAAAACAGAGTTAACGTTTCGGGTGCGGTGACCCTTCCTCAGCAGGGGTCCCAACACAGCACTGCGGAACACTACTTGAAACAGCTTTACATTCACAAGGGCAGCCATCGACCATTGCCCTTTGTTTCCTATAACTGAGCCAACTTTGGTTCCTATTTGACACATTACCCTGTATCTCACTGGCTTTTGTTGAACAGTCTGCCAAGTTGGACATTATCAAATGCCTTACTAAAATCCATTTAGACAACATCCACTGCACTACCCACATTGATCCTCTCTGTCATTTTTTCGAAGAATTCAATCAAATTTCCAAGGCATGACCTGCTGTTAACAAAGCCATGCTGACCAACCCTGACTCGTCCATGTTTTTCTAAGTGACAGTTTACCTGATCTCAAGATTGATTCTAACAATTCATCTACCATCGAAGTAAAACTAACTGGTCTATAACTGCTTGGCATTTCCTTTGTACCCTGTTTAAACAACGCTGTTTTATGAAGGTTCACCATGACTTTCCAGTACTCTGTGCCGATAATGTATTTCTAACGTCCAGGATCTTGTGTGTCATTTTTAACCATTTTCTCAAAATGCCCTATCACCTTCAACAATTTGTGCACATATATACTCATGTAACTCTCTGCTCCAAAATCCCTTTAGATTTGTATCCTTTATTTGGTTTATCTCTATTATTCATAACAAGTTGTATATTACTTGACACTGCTTTGTATTAGATTTAATCTACCATGTGTCCACCCATTTCATCAGCTATTCCTTTGAAGTCTATCCTCCTCAAAGGTCACAATGCTTCCAACTTCAGTATCATCTGTGAGTTTTAAAATTGTGCTCTGCATATCTAAGTCTCAGACAATAATAGTGGGCGTTATTTAAGGCAGGGTAGAATGGGAAATGTAACGAGCAGTAAACCAAGGCATCTACGGAAATTGGAACCAGACAGAAGTGAGTTGGAAAGGGCTTGTGGAGAACTGGAATGGGTCATGAGAGCAGAGATCAGATCTGACCAGTGGGTTGGGAAATTTGCAAGTGTTGTTGAATTTATTCACCAATTTTTATTAGGATCAGTACATAATTAGAAGATGTGTCTGTTTACACACCGCTACCATGTAACCTTACATCCACTGTAGCAGAGAAATGAGTGACTAAGGGAGGCAGGTGTCCGACAAACATCTTCATCCTTATTGATGGGGAAGCACACAAGTCATTGCAAAAGACAAGAATGAAGCATTTGCAAAAGCCTTGAGCCAGAAATGTTGGGTGGATGACGACTTTTGGCAATGTCTTGTTGCAAAGCTCCCTCTAAGCTGCATGGCTGCGCATACATGCAGCTGCTCCAATGTTCCATGCATGGCAATTGAGGTTGACTTACTGATCATGGCATTGACTACTGGTTTCAGAAGTTGCTGCTGCACATAGGTGTTGGAGGCCCATGCAGCCAGTAAGAAGTTAGAAGGAATAAAAACAGAAATTGCTGTGGTTCTGGAGTCAGCAAACTTTCCTCCTTAAAAGATATTAGAAAACCAGATGGGTTTTTACAACGATGGAAACATGGTCTCTATCAGAAGTGAAGGAGCAGAATGGAGTTTCTGCTTCTGTATAGTTGTGTTGACAGTACAGTCTAACATCTGTACAAGGGGTCCACACTGTTTTGTTGCCCTGACATTCATTGTTTCCCACATAAATCCCTACTTTATTAGGGAACAATTTTAGGTACTAGTTTAGCTGTTTCATATTTACATTGCTATTTTAGTGTGTTGCTGAAAATTCCTTCATGTGTTCTTAAGGGAAATAAATTCTCATTTTTCATTCTTTTGCCATGCATCGGATTTTACTGAAACATGTCTCCTATGAATAGAGAGGAGCCCCTGTATTCCACCAACATTTCTACTGCCAGTATTAGCTAAACTAAACATGACAAGCTGAGATGATAGCTTTGACAATGAAATTACTTGAAATAATCTAAAGATGTATCCTGCAAAATTCAAGTCATGGGCCTGTAAATATTTCCTTTATCTCAATGTAAACATCGTTTAAATGAGCCATCAGCACAAAGGTATGGGCAACCTGCTGTGAAACAGAGTATGGATTAACCATGGACTTAGAATCATAGAATCCCTCCAGAGTGAAAGCAGGCCATTCAACCCATCAATCCTCGAGACAGCATCCCACCCAGACCTACCCTATCCCTATATCGCTTCATTCCCCATGGCTAAACCACCTAGCCTGCATGTCCCTCTGCATTATGGGCAATTTAGCATGGCCAATCCACCTAATCTGCACATCTTTGGACTCTGGGAGGAAACCAGAGCGCCCAAAAGAAACATAGACATTAGGAGAATATGTAAACTCCACACAGACAGTTACCCAAGGCTGGAATTGAACTTGGGTCCCAAGCACTGTGAAGCTGCAGTGCTAACCACTGAGTCACCATGCACTCCCCTGACTTAGTTCCTTGTGCCAACTTACAGGTCTTATTAAATTTCCAGGTCACTGTGAACAATAGCTTGGAAAATGTTAAACTCTCAGACGTGTGTGCAGTAAATTCAGAGCCATGGCAGAAGAGGGAGCTTCTGCTCAAAGAAAAGCCAACAACTGGCTCATAATGCACTATTACATCCTGGGGTCAGAGGTCAAAGACGCAGAATTGTAAACAATATTCTACATGATATTAAATCAAGTGCTTTAGGCTGAATCGCAAGTCTGAGGTAAAAAAAAAATCCATTTCAAAGCCTGTTTATATTTTTGTTTCGTTTGTCAGGACTCTTTGCACAGATATCTCAATGATTTATCCACATTTAATGGACTTTTTATTTAATGGTTTAAGTTATAGTTGAGTTCATAAAATTATCTTGACTATAGAGGTCCCCATCACTTCAAAGTACTGATAAACACCACCCCCATTCCCTGCTGTCAGATCTCCCCTTGATGTGGTGTTTCATTGACATAGTTGTCTCTGGTGTCATTTTCATCCTTTGTGTAATGTAATTATTTATCTTCTGTGTTCTCTCCATGGTTTAACATCAGCTGTGAGACTGGAAACTCAAAACTGGCCACAGTAATCATGAATGTCGTTGAGATTTGCATATGATGGTTTATCTGCATTATAAAGCCACGTTTCATTGCAAAAACCTGAAGAGGTCATATGTAAATTAAGCCTGATTTCTTGCTTTGTAATTTCGTGAGGGTTTGTTGAACCTTTAACCAAAGCTATTTAAATAGGTTTTCAGTAACATAGCCAATGATTCATTCTAAACAGCTATACATGCACATTTTCTGGTTATATGCACGTGGAACATAGAACAGTACAGCAGAGGAACAGATCCTTTGGCCCACCATGTCTGTGTCAACCATGATGCCATTCTAAACTAGCTCCATCTGCTTGCACATGGTCCATTTCCTTCTATTCCTTGCCTGTTCACCTGTCTGTCTAATTGCTTCTTAAGTGTTGCTATTATAATTGCTTCTACCACTTCCTGTGGCAGCGTGTTCCAGGCACCTAACACCCTCTGAAAATAATTTGCTTCCTACATCTCCTTTAAATATTCCCCCTCTTACCTTAACTCCATGCCCCCTAGTATTTGATATTTCTACCCAGGGAAAGAAAATACTCAGGCTACCTATCCCATCCATGCCTCTCATAATTTAATATTATTCTATCAGATCACCCCTCAGTCTGTGACACTCTAGCAAAAACAATCCAAGGGTTTGTTCAATGCACTCCAATACAGCTAATACACTCCAATTCAGGCAACAACCTGATAATAGAGATAACAACGTGTAGAGCTGGATGAACACAGCAGGCCAAGCAGCATCAGAGGAGCAGGAAGGCTGACGTTTCGGGCCTAGACCGTTCTTCAGAAAATCATCCAGCTCTACACCTTGTTGTCTCAGATTCTACAGCATCTCTGAACCAACCTGATAAACCTCTTTTGCACTCTCACCAATGCCTCCACATCCTTCTTATAGTGTGGCAGCCAGAACTGCACATAATACTCCAAATGTGGCATAACTAAAGTTTTATACAACTACAATTTGATTTGCCAACTTTTATAACCAATGAAGGCTAGCATGCTGTATGCATTTTTTTAACCACCTTATCCACTTGTGTTGCCACTTTCAGGGAGTTATGCACTTGCATCCCAAGATCCTTCTGTGTATCAATGGTCCTAAAGGTCTTGCCATTTACTTTATACTTGCATCTTGCATTTTAGTCCCAAAATGCATCACTTCACACTTGTCCAGATTAAACTCCATCTGCCATTTCTTTGCCCAACTTTTCAACTGATCTATGACCTGCTGTATCCTTTGGCAACCTTCTTCAGTATCCACAAATCCACTAATTTTCGTGTTATCTGCAAACTTACTAAGCAGACCACTTATATTCTCATCCAAATCATTTTTATATATTATAAACAACAGAGGTCCTACCACTGACACTTGTGGAACATAACTGGTCACAGACTTCCAGTCAGAAAACTACCCCTCTTAACTACCCCCTATCTTCTCTGACCAAGCCAATTTGGTATCCGTGGATTCCATGTGACTTAATCTTCTGGACCAGGCTACCATGAGGAACCTTGTCAAAGGCTTCAGTAAAGTCATGTAGACAATATCCACTGCCTACTCTCATCACTTTGTCACTTCTTCAAAAAAATTCAAATTTGTGAGATAAGTCCTCTCCCACGCAAAGCCATGTTGACTATTCCTAATAAGTCCATTTCATCGTAAGTGTAATTTTCCATATGTAGTTTTTGACGTCTTCAGTAACTTAAAATATCTAGACCCACGTATAGACACATACAGTGGTAGCTTAATTCTTGTTCTTGAAAACAGTTTAGTGTTTTGACCCTTGGCATGTGAGCATTGCTGGCTAAGCCAGCATTTACTGCCCATCCCTTGACGCCCTTGAGAAGGTGGTGGTGAGCTGCCTTCTTAGAACTTCTGCAGTCCATATGCTGTGGACAAATCCACAATGCCCTTAGGAAGGGAATTCCAGGATTTTGACCCAGCAACACTGAAGGAATGGCCACACATTTCCAAGTCACAATGATGAGTGTCATGGAGGAAACCTTGCAGAAGTGTTTAATCAATGTACAGAGGAAACATAATAATAAGTATGTATTTAAATGTACTTCAAGAATGGATGTTGGATTTTCTTTTAGCTGCTTGTAACACTCGGGGTTGCCTGCTCAATAAGGTTGCACCTGTTTCTTGATCTGTTTAAGAAGTTGTTGACCTATATGAGACTTGGATATCATTTATATAACTAGAGGCTTTTTACACACCTAGGAATGCCACAGGTAGTGTTTACCTGATTATTTACTGTTTAAGCAGTACCTGTAGCCATATCATTACATGTCTTGCTGGTAAAAACCAAAAGAACTGCGGATGCTGTAAATCAGGAACAAAAACAAAGTTCTGAGGAAGGGTCACCGGACTCTGTTTTCTCCTCCACAGATGCTGCCAGACCTGCTGAGCTTTTCCAGCAACTTTGTTTTTGTTCCATGTCTTGCTGGTGTCTGCATTACAGAGTTTTTGGTAATACATTGTCCCCATTTGGAGAATATGTCAGTGAAATATGAGTGCATCGAAACCAAGTTAAAAGTGCCTGTGGCATCTAAAGTAGCATGCATATGGACTGCTTCTGGCAAGGAGAGGCAGCATTTTACCTTGCAGCTGCCTAAGGTCATTGGAATGTGAAGTATTGTGCAGATAATGTTCTAGTCCTGCAATGCTGTCTGTACAGCTCATATTTTGCAAATGGGAGGCGCATTATTCCAGATGGACACACACACACACAATAGAGCAAAATACCAGCCCACTTTTGTAGAGTTGTTCAATACTTTCTAGAACAAGTGTATTGAGAATATTGGGATTATCAGTATTACAATAATAAGCAGTGTTAAAGCAATGGCGGAATTTAACAAAGCCATCAGAACAAAGTATAATGCAATGAAACTAAAGTACTTATGATCCCCATATGGTGAATTTGTGCTCCCAGTCAACACAGGATAATAATGAAACTGGTGTGGAAATGTTGTGGAGCCTCACTTGTCCTGGGCTCTGCTGGTGATGCGATTCTCACCATGCCATCTGGGACACTGCTCCATTGTCCTGGCAATGGCCCCTACAGCTACCCCATCAACTCCCTCATCATCATCACCTTCCTCCGCATGAGAAGAGACAGCTGGTTCGTCCATCTCCCCTTCTGCAACCTCCTCCAATCTTTGCTGTGCAAGATTATGCAGAGTATAATAATCCCGACACTCGTTCTGAAGAGTATTGAAGTACTGTCTCTGGCTGATTCAATAGTTTGCTTTATTGTTGGCTTATTGAGCAACAAACAAGAGATTTGAACACACAGACCATGAAGCAGATATTCTTTATTCCAATGGCATGAGGTCGCCATGAAGGGAAAACAAGATTAACAAAGGAAATATAAACAGTATTTACATAGAATTAAAACTACAGTGGGTTGAAGAATCTTTTGCCTGTCTGCTCCTTGTTCACCTGAATGCTCCTTCTCCCAAAGGCACATTTTTTTCTATGGGGAGTAAGTTTGACTGCCCTCCCTCCCCATCACTACCTATTGTTGGAAGTCCTGACACAACTGCCCGCACATCCACGCTCAGCAGCTTCCTCCACCTGGCAGTGGTGTTCCGTTACAGAGGCATTTGTGGATTCTACATTAATCTCATTGGCCAGGTTTGCTGTGGTATAACTGTCACCAAAAAGCAGGTGCATGTGCTGCTGTAGATTAAATACTTGTCGTACTTGGTGGTGGGAGGAGGAATTATTGGCTTCAGTTTCAAAGAATTAACACAGGCTAGACGCTGTGAATGATTGTTTTACATTCTATGATTTTACTCAATTTATGCCAGAAGTGAAAGATAATTCTGAAGAGTCAAAGCTGCTGAAGTGGTTTAATTCATTCTTTGTGATAAGCCTCTGACCTTCAGGATGACTATTAGTTAGCATTCAGTTTGGCAGATAATGTTTCCCCTCCCTTATCCAAACAAAAACAGACAGATGGAACTTTATTGGTAAAGTGACGGTTTAGCCACAATGACACATGTTTTCAGTAATTTATGACAAAACACACACCTACTGTTACAACGGTCAATGCTAAAACATTCTATATAGGGTATACAGTATATAAAAAGAAACAGCTTTCATAGCAAAAGTCAGAGGAGGACTTTCTCAATGTCAAAAAACAGCTGGTTGATATTAGATACCTACCAGCCTCTCAGAACCCTCATGGCAACTCTCAGATACATTTACAGAACACTTCAGGGTGCACCAGCAATTAACACTGAAATGTTGCTGCCTATGTACTGCATCAGGCTGCATCCCAGAGGTGTTTGCTCTCTGAACACTCACCCATTTTGTGCCAATCTAGACGTTAAGAGCATCCCTGCCTTGGCTTGCCCTTTTGCAATTTGCCGTCCCTAGCCAGGTTCACAGTCCTTCTGTCTTGCCTTGCTATTTAGCACAGACATAAACTCAGGATGCATGATTGTGAGCAGTCATCAGTCATGTCAAGGGCACAGCCTTCAGTCAGAATTCACCATACAGAAAGTTAAGAACAGCTTTTGATACCAGTCCAGATACTTTGATTTCAGAGCACTATTTAAATTAAGAAAAACCACAGAAAGTATCAACACTGAGGGACTTTGGAGTACTTGTGCACAAAACAGACAAAGTTAGCTATTTATAGGTACAGACAATAAATGCTGGCTAGCCAGCGATGTCCATGACCCATGAGTGAATAATTAATAAAGCATACAGGCACAGTGGGTAATCAGGAAGGCTGATTGAATATTGGCTTTTATTTCAAGGGGATTGGAGTGTAACAGTATGGATGTCTTACTACAACTGTACAAGGTGCAGACCACATCTGATGTACTGCAAGCAGTTTTGGTCATCATATTTAAGGAAATATATCACTTCATTGCAGACAATTCAGAGAGGTTGTTAGGATGATCCCTAGTATGGAGGAATTATCATACGAGGAAAGGCTGAACAGATTGGGACTCTACTCGCTGGAGTTTAGAAGAATGAAAACTGATCTTATTGAAACTTAAGGCAATGTCTGTGCTAAATAGCAAGGCAAGACAGAAGGACTGTGAACCTGGCTAGGGACGGCAAATTGCAAAAGGGCAAGCCAAGGCAGGGACGCTGTTAACGTCTAGATTGGCACAAAATTGGTGAGTGTTTAGAGAGCAATACTGAGAGGCTTTTTCCTCTCATGGGAGAGTCGAGGACAGAGGACGTGTCTCAGAATAAAGGGGCGCCTTTTAAGACTGAGCTGGGGAGGAATTTCTTCTTTCACAAGTTTGAGTATTTTTGGAAGTCCAGGCCACAGACAGCTGTGTGAGATGATGCATTATACAGCAGTGCTTTTGGAAGCCCATGCCACAGACAGCTGTGCGGGTAGAGTTATTTTTATTATTTAAGGCTGAGATAGAAAGATTATTGATCAGTAGGGGAATCAAAGGTTATAGGAGAGATGCAGGAACATAGTTGTGAGAAATGCTGGATCAACCATGATCCTTTTGGATGGTGGAGCAGGTACGAGGTGTTGAATGGCCTACTCCTACTTCTTATGGTCTTTCAGTCAATTGGCCACTCTGGATGGTTATCATCAGGATCTGCTCCCCAGAATATCACCTGTAACACTTGGCTCTTTCTGCTACATTGTGGGCTGTTTCTCGTAGAATGAGGAAAAGGAAGAAATAAGTGAGAGGGAAATTGGTGGCACAGCTATTAGTGCTGGTGCTGTTGGGGGGGTGTGTGCGGTGGTGAGTTGTCCCTAGTGAGTGAGTCAGCAGTGGAGAGGCCATGCAAGGTTAATGGTGTGGGGGAGGGTGAGAGTGAGTGAGAGACAGTGAAAATTGTGGAGCATGAGCCTTGGTGGGACATGGTGCAGTAGCAGAGATGGAGTGAGTGTGAGGTAGCAGAGAGAAAATTGTTGCACTTAACATGGTAGACCACAGAAGGTCAATGACCTTCTTAATTCTCTTTCTGAGGAAGGGTCACCGGACCAAAACATTAACTCTGTTTTCTCCTTCACAGATGCTGCCAGACCTTCTGAGCTTTTCCAGCAACTTCGTTTTTGTTCTGGATTTACAGCATCCGCAGTTCTTTTGGTTTTTCTTAATTCTCTTGTTGTATATTTCTCCAGATGGTTGAGATTGCAATGACTCAGGTGGCAACTTCAGATCAAGCTGGCAGGGTCTGATGGCATGGTATCCTCTGCCATTGGTGCAGGAAGAGAACAGCCTGCTCTGCACCACGTTATCCACCAGAACCTCCAGGAGCCTGTCTGCAAACCCAATTTCCTCCTTTCTGCCACGTCTGGGGCAAATGTCATGAACTGAGCAGGGTAATTCTGAATTGACAGTACATGTCTGGGTGCTTAAGAGCCTTTTAAAGTTGGTGTGGGCATCATGGATGCCGGTATATTCCAGAATATCCCCAGTGGTAAATTCTTCTGGGAATGGTGAGTAGTAGAATCCAACTAGTTAAGGATGAGAAAGATGAACATAGGCATGTCGTGGGTAATTAATGAGCTGAGTTTGGGATGATAGTGTGAGAAAACTCAATAGACCAGATGGAAAGAAACTTTTCGTGAAACTCAGTTTACCCAAAATACCAAAATATAACAATATTCAACCCAGAGTTATTGTTCAAATCAAATGACTCTTTTTGAGAACTGTTTTTGGTAAAAGGGTGATCATGCTTGATGACTCTAATCACATTTTTTGATGAAGTAACTGAGAGTATGGATGAAAGGAATGCACAAGGAACTTGTATATATGACTTTCAAAAATGTAATTGGCAAAGTCTGAACATCAAAATTCAGGCTCATGGAATTAGAGGGCCAGTGCTGGCTGGATGAAAACAACTGGTAAATAATTGTTTTTCAGATTGGTGAATGGTAAACAATTATATTCTCCAAAGGTTTATCCTTTTAATATGCATAAAAGACTTTGTAAAAGGGCAATCATGCTTGATGAGTCTAATCACATTTTTTGATGAAGTAACTGAAGAGTATGGATGAAAGGAATGCACAGGACATTGGTTAAGCTGCTTTTGGAAAGATATGGTGAAACTTGAAAGGGTTCAGAAAAGATTTACAAGGATGTTGCCAGGGTTGGAGGGTTTGAACTATAGGGAAAGGCTGAATAGGCTGGGGCTGTTTTCCCTGGAGCGTCGGAGGCTAAGGGTTGACCTTATAAAGGTTTATAAAATCTTGAGGGGCATGGATAGGATGAATAGTCAAGATCTTTTCCCTGGGGTTAGTGAGTCCAAAACTAGAGGGCATAGGTTTTAGGTGAGAAGGGAAAGATTTGAAAGGGATCTAAGGGGCAACTTTTTCACACAGAAGGTGGTTTGTGTATGGAATGAGCTGCCAGAGGTGGTGGTGGAGGCTGGTACAATTACAACATTTAAAAGGAATCTGGATGGGTAATATGAATAGGAAGGGTTTAGAGTGATATGGCCAAATGCTGGAAAATGGGACTAGATTTATTTAGTATATCTGGTCAGCCTGGACCAGTTGGACCAAAAGATCTGTTTCCATGCTATATATCTCTATGACTCTATGTCTTGGATGTTGGAATACAGGGTGGAATTTCAAAATTTGCCAGTAATACCAAACACGTAGTGAATAGTGCAGGATGATACCTACTGCAAAAGGGCATGGATAGGGGAGCAAAATGGGGAGACAAGTGGCAAATGGAATCTGTGAGGTAATACATTATGGCAGAATCTAAATGATGGGGCAACATCGAGATAATGGTGCAATTTTACAGAAAGTTCATGACAGGGGAGCTAAAATCCTGAAAGTACCAGGTGTTTTAAGTGGTTAGCAAAACATATGGAAAAATGGGCTTCATAAGTAGTAGTATTTAGTATAAAACTGGGAAATTATACTGAACATTCATACTGAAATTATACTAAACATTATACTGCCCATCCTCAATTACTATTGAGAAGATAGTGGTGAGTTGCCTTCTCGAACCCCTGCAGTCCATGTGCTGTTTGCTGTAGGTAGACCCACAATGCCAAGAGGGAAGGAATTCCAGGATTTTGATCTAGCAACACTAAAGGAACAGCAATATATTTCCAAGTCAGGATGGTGAATAGTTTGGAGGGGAATTTATAGTTGGGTAGAGTCCCTATATATCTGCTGCCCTTGTCCTTTTATGTGTGGTGGTTGTGGGTTTGTTAGATTCTGTCTAATTGATCATTGGTGAATTTCTGCAGTGTATCTTGGAGACAGTACACACTGTTACCATTGAATGTCGATGGTGGAGAGAGTAAATAATTGTGGAAGTGGTGCCAATAAGGTGGGCTTCTTTGTAGTGGATGGTGTCAAATTTCTTGAGCGTTGTTAGAGCTGCCCTGATCCAGGCAAATGTGTTGTATCCCATCATACTTCTGACTTAAGCCTCGGGACAGACTTTGGGAGTCAGGAGGTGAGTTACTTAGTGCAGTATTCCTAATATCCCTGATCTGATCTCGTAGCCATTATATTTATATGGTGAGTTTCCGGTCAATGGTAATGCCCAGAATGTTGATAATACGGGATTCAGTGATAGTACCGCCATTAAATGTTAAGGGGTAAAAACCAAAAGAACTGCGGATACCGTAAATCAGGAACAAAAACAAAGTTGCTGGAAAAGCTCAACAGGTCTGGCAGCATCTGTGGAGGAGAAAACAGAGTTAATGTTTCGGGTCCGGTGACCCTTCTTCAGAACTGATGGCGGCTGGGAAAACGTCAGTTTATATGCAGAAAATAGAGAAGTGGGTGGGGTAGGGAATAAACGATAAGATAGACCCCAAAGAGAGAGAAAGACAGTTGGACAGACAAAGGAGTTGCTAACGATCAGGCTGGGAGTGTGAATAGTTGTTAATGGGGACTGTTAGTGACTGACAACAGGGGGTGTGTAATGGCAGGCTATGTGGTAACAAGGCCTGGTGTGTGGCTGGGGGGCTGGGACATGGGAGAGTTTAGGCCCTAAAATTACTGAACTCAATTATGAGTCCGGAGGGCTGTAGGGTCCCCCAGTGGAAAATGAGGTGTTGTTCCTCCAGCCTGCGTTGGGCTTCACTGGAACACTGTAGCAAGCCAGAGAGAGAGATGTTGGCAGATATGTTAAGGGGAGGTGGCTAGATTCTGTCCTATTGTAGATAGTTTTTGCCTGGTATTTGAGTGCAGTGAATGTAACTTTTTAACCCAAGCCTTGTTCAAGTCTTGCTGCGTTTGGACATGGGCTACTTCAGTATTTGAGAAGACATGAATGGTGCTGAACACTGTGCAATCATTGGCAGACATTCCTACTTCTGACATTATGACGGATGGAAGATTGATGAAGCAACTGAAGATGGTCGGACAAAGGACATGACCCTGAGGAACTCCTTAGGAATGTCTTGGAGCTGAGATGATCAATGTCCAACAACCACAAACATTTTCTTCATGCCAGGTATGACTCCAACCAGCAGAGAGATTTCCCCCCGTTCCTATTGACTCCAATTTTGCTAGGGCTCTTTGATGCCATGCTTGATGTCAAGGGCAGTCACCCTCACCTTACTTCTGGAATTCAGCTCTTTTGTGTAAGTTTGAATGAGCTATGATGAGATAATGAGCTGAATGGCCGAGGTAGACTCCAAACTGGGTGTCAGTGAGCAGGCTGTTAGCACTGCTAACCTTCCATTGATGACACCTTCCATCATTTTTCAGATGATTGAGAATAGACTTTTGGGCAGTAATTGGATAGGTTGGATTTGTCCTGCTTTTTGTATACAGGATATACCGGGACAATTTTCCAAAGTGTTGGGTAGATACCAATAGTCTAGCTGTACTGGAACAGTTTGGCCAGAGGTGTGCCAAGTTCTGCAGCACAAGACTTCAGTCCTATTGCTAGAATGTTGTCAGGGCCATCACCTCTCATTATCCCATGCCTCCAACTGATTCTTCATATCACATGGAGTGAACCGCATTAGCTGAAGACTACCTTCTGTGATGTTGGGGACCTTTAGAGGAGGCCAAGATGAATCACCAGTTGGCACTTCTGGCTGAAGATTGTTGCAAATACTTAAGCTTTATCATTTACTATGATGTGCTGGGCTACCCCATCATTGAGGATGGGGATATTTGTGGAGATTCCTCTTCTAGTGAGTTATTTAATTGCCCTACATCATTCTTGACTGAATGTGGCAGTTGTTAATAAATTTCAAAGAACAGTCTCAACAAAGAGGACCGCAACTTCCCCTCCACAGTGGTCAAAAACTCCCTCGACTGCATCTCTCACATTTCCCGCAACTTATCCCTCACACCCCCTCCCCACAAATAACAACAAAAACAGAATCCCCTCATCTTCACGTACCACCCCACCAACCTCCGGATCCAACGTATCATCCTCCGGCACTTCCGCCACCTACAATCTGACCCCACCACCAAGACACTTTTCCCTCCCCACCCTTATCTGTTTTCCGGAGGGACCACACTCTCCGTGACTCCCATGTCCACTCCACACTCCCCACCACCCCCGGCACCTTTCCCTGCAACCGCAGGAAGTGCTACACCTGCCTCTACACCTCCCCCCTCACCCTCATTCCAGGCCCCAAGAAAACCTTCCACATCAAACAGATGTTCACCTGCACATCTGCTAATGTGGTATACGGTATCCACTGTTCCCGATGTGGCCTCCTCTACTTCGGGGAAACCAAGCAGATGCTTGGAGACCGCTTTGTGGAACACCTACGCTCGGTTCACGACAAACGACTGCACCTCCCAGTCGCGAACCACTTCAACTCCGCCTCCCACTCCTTGGACGACATGTCCATCCTGGGCCTCCTCCAGTGCTACAACGATGCCACCCAAAGGTTGCAGGAACAGCACCTCATATTTCGCTTGGGAACCCTGCAGCCCAATGGTATCAATGTGGATTTCACAAGCTTCAAAATCTCCCCTCCCCCTACCGCATCCCAAAACCAGTCCAGCTCGTCCCCGCCTCCCTAACCTGTTCTTCCTCCCACCTATCCCCTCCTCCCACCTCAAGCTGCACCCCCATCTCCTACCTACTAACCTCATCCTGCCCTCTTGACCTGTCCGTCCTCCCTGGACTGACCCATCCCCTCCCTAACTCTCCACCTACACTCACCTTTACCGGCTCCATCCCCGTCTCTTCGACCTGTTTGTTTCCTCTCCACCTATCCTCTCTTCTATCCGCCTCCCACTCTCTCCCTATTTATTTCAGAACCTCCTTCCCCTCCCCCATTTTTGATGAAGGGTCTAGGCCCGAAACGTCAGCCTTTCTGCTCCTGCATGTTTATGATACTATGTATTTAAAAAAATGGAATTTTGCTGAATTTAGTTCTACAATTATGAGAATGGGGTTAAGAGAATAGGAGGTGCATGCTTATGTGAATCGCACAAAAGCATTTGATGTGTTTAGAGAGGGCATGAAAGGAGATAAAAGAGAAACTGAAGAAAAATACAAGGCTTGGGTTGAGAGAAGCCTGACATAAGTTAGGGCCAATGGGCTAGGGAAATGGAGAAATTGATGGATCAGCTGGTCAGTTGAAAAACAAAGGCTTGTATATATAGACCACATTTCTTGATCACCAAATATCTCAAAGCAATTTTTAGCCAATGGACTACCTTTTGAGGTATAATCATGATTATGATGGAGGAAATGTTGCAGGTCATGTACATTCAGTGAATACCAACAAACAGAAATGCTGTAATGGTCAAATAATCTTTTTTCTATGATGTTGATTGAGAAGTACATTTTGCCCAAGGCACCAGGGATAGCTGTCCTTGAAATAGTGGCATTGGATCTTTTATATTTGTAGAATAAAGGCCTAGTTCCTGCACTACTCTTAATATAGCTACTGAGCATGCGCAGAAGGAGTTATGTCATACAGATATTGTACAAATAAGAATGAGGAGAATCTTATCAAGGAGCAGTCGCTGTGACAACCTGGTGCTCAGTAAACCTGTTATACAATTGAGTGTTTCACTTTAAAGGTTACTTTACAAATATCTTTAACTCTCATCAGATCTCTTGTCAAGAGTAAGATACCCAACATCTTAGACAACAAGGTGCAGGGCTGGATGAACACAGCAGGCCAAGCAGCATCATAGGAGCAGAAAGGCTGATGTTTCAGGCCTAGACCCTTCATCAGAAAAAGCATCCTTAGAAGAGGTTTCACAGTGGGGTTAAAATTGTTTCAGAGATAGTAGGAACTGCAGATGCTGGAGAATCTGAGATAACAAGGTGTAGAGCTGGATGAACACAGCAGGCCAAGCAGCATCACAGGAGCAGGAAAGCTGACGTTTCTGAAGAAGGGTCTAGGCCCGAAACGTCAGCCTTCCTGCTCCAATGCTACTTGGCCTGCTGTGTACATCCAGCTCTACACCTTGTTATCTCGTATTTGTTATAGTTTCTGAGGGCCAGAGATTATGCTCTGATATTTCTCTGAAAGGTGTGGGAGGGACAAGTAATTTCCAGGTAAGTTTCCTGCTTTTTTTCTAGGCCCAAAACGTCAGCCTTTCTACTCCTATGATGCTGCTTGGCCTGCTGTGTTCATCCAGCTCTGCACCTTGTTGTCTCGGATTCTCCAGCATCTGCAGTTCCTACTGTCTCTGGCTACAGTCTGAGGTATGTTGAAAAAGTTCTTTATTTACAAAATAATATTAAATCATACAAGCTATATGCATCCACAATAAGGTCAAGGCTTTTGCGGTTGCTTTATTTCCAGAATCTGAACATCATCATGTGATCATAATAATGTCACTGAAACAGTAACACAAATTGCTGGAGAAAGTCAGTAGGCCTGGGACCACGTGTGGAGAGAGCAGAGTCAATATTTTGAGTCCAGTGACTGTTCTTCAGAACTGATAGCAACCAAGAAAAGGTGGTATATATGCTGAAGCCAGGGGTTTGGGATGGGATGGGGTGGGATGGAGTGAGTGGAGAGGTAGTAATGGAACCCAGAGAGAGACAATGACAGTTAGGGAGACAAAGAAATGGATGACAGTCTGCCAGGGGAAAGAAAAGCTGGTAATGGGGACCATAAGTACCTGAAAATGGGTTGGCTGTGCTGAAAGCAGCCCATGATATGACTAGTAACTGTCTAGTTGTGGTAGACGGCACAAGAATAAGATGGATGCAATCACTCTGATAGGATTATACTATAGACACCCCAACAGTCACTGAGACATTGAGGAATGATTATGTAGGCAGGTTATGGAAAGATGCAATAAGAACAGTTGTCACATCGGGTGACTTTAACTTCCCCAATATTGACTCGGACTCCCTTACAGCAAGAGGCTTAGATTGGGCAGAACTGTTTGCTCTCCATCTCCATCCTAGTTTGTGTTTCTGGACAAAACAGACATCTTCCTGCACCTCCACAGCTCCAATCAGAGATTTTGTCTCTTCAGCAGCATCAGGAGGAGAAAAAAATTATGATTGGTTGAGCTCAAGCTGCCTGGATGGGAGAGACAGAATCTGATTTGCAGGGGGGAGCACAGCTTTTCTCCCATTGGTCAACTTCTGATTGAATTTTCATGACTGTTTTTGGGGCCATTCAGGGGGTCAACTTGATGCTTGCCCTGGGTGCTTTCAGTGCTCCACAGACTATTGCTCAATAGTTCAAGTTAACCCTGGACCATAATTATTATCTTCACCTGTAATTAATTTTATATGAGAGAAAATGTGACATCACATTCTTAGAAATAAACAGCGAGGGATGTAAAAAAAATCAAAACTAAACTGTAATCTACAACAAGTTTGAAACTAACCTATTCAACATTGACTCACACTCCATAGTTAAGAAATATGCAACTCAAACATAACACCAGAAAGTTGTTCAGCTCACGATAATATTGGTTTGGTTTACAGTTAGATCCATGCTCTTGTTTCCAGTCCCATCCAGGCTCCGGTTAATTCTATCATCATGTTGAGTGAACATCTGGTTCATTTTCCTCCGCTTCCACTTCCTCTTCCTCTTCTACCTGTGTGTAATACAGAAATGCAGCTCATGCAGGATGCAGTACTGTCCTGTAACAGGCTCAAGGAGCTGAACAGCCTATTCACAGTGATACACTTTCTCCGAGAATTCAGTGAAGATCCAGTTAAGTGATGCACTGGGCCCCAGTCAGGGGATGTCAAGGATCGGATTGTTACAGGAGAGTGGCCCATGAAGAGTCAAAGGGGGTGTCAGCAGTGAATTGGGTGGAGGTGAAGTTGATTAGTTTAACAGTTGCCCAGGAGTTACGGCAGGTTTTTTTTAATTATTTATTTGCTAGATGTGAGCGTTGCCAGTTGGGCTAGCAATAATTGCCATCCTGAGTTTGCCCTTGAGAAGATGGTGGTTTTCTTTAACTTTTCCTGAGTGACATTTAAGCTAAGTCAGTCAGAATTCTCAGAAGCTTTCGACTCTCTCTCCAAAGCTGGGGGCTTATTTGGAGGTTTCTGGATGCTCGGATAACATTAGAAATTTCAACCTTCTGGACAATTCCCAGGAAGTAAGCTTTTACATGATCCTGATTGGCAACTTCTGTCTGAACTATTGCAATGACTAGCTTGCCTTCAGAAGACCTAGGCCATCTATTTGCAATCTCAGGGGTTTGACACTCTAAAAGGTTTGAATTAATTCAGCAAAGCCAGCGCTAATTTGTAAAAGGTAGATCATGCTTGAAAAATCTAATTGAATCTTTTGATTAACTAATAGAGAAGGCTGATGAGGAGAATGCAGTGGATATTATCCATGTCAATTTTAAGGAAGTATTTGGCAAAGTACCATATAAAAGGCTGGTAAATAAAACAGAGTATCTTGGAAAAAGAGGGTCATTTGTCAGATTGAATTAAAAAGGAGGACTAAAGTCAGAATGTCATGTAAAATGATGGTTTTTCAGACTGGACGAAGATTGACAGCACTGTTCCCCAAGGTTCAGTGCCATATTCACTGCTGTTTTTAAGATCTATAAATGAATTGTTGAGAATCTGATACAAGTGAGGATGATACCAATTGACTGCAACAGGATATATTTCAGGCTAGCAAAATGGACAGACAATTTGTTGCTTGAATTTAATACTGAGAAGTGTGAGGCAATACACTTGGCAGAGGGGATCTGGACAGTTAAGGAAGACTTAATAGCACTGTTGGGACAGAAGGACCTGGGGGTTCATTTGCTCGGATAATTGGACATGGCAAGACGTATTGATACGTTATTTAGCAAAGTGTATGGTACCCTGCGGCTTTATAAATAGAGGTACTGAGTACGATAATAAGTGTTATGCTAAATCTTTAAAAAGCTGGGCAACAGCTAGATTATTGCATCTAGTCCCAGTCGGCAGAGTTTAGGGAGAATGTGAATGTCCTCAGGGTTAGGACAGTTAGAAAGTGAACTTTCAGAGAGATTTGAAGAACTGGAGAATGTGGAGCTGAGGAGGAGAGACTGAGGAATGAGGATTCTGAAGAGTTGGGAACAGGATTTTATAGGGAGTAGAAATTGGAGAATGAGGACTGAGGAGACGAGACTAAAGAATGGGAAGGGTATCGGGGGAGGAGATTGTGCAATAGGTGCAGAAGGAAAAATTGGGGATTGGGGAATCAAGACTCAGAGGCACACATGTAGGTTATGGAACAGGAATGGGATGCTTGAAAGAGAGGTTAAGATTAGGGGATGGAGGTTCAAGGAGGAATAGAGACTTTCCAGATAGCTAGAAGCAGCAGGAGTGAAAACAGTAACACTGATTAATAGGGCAAGTGAAATTCTGGAATCTGAATTCCGGCAAATAATGAAGGATTGTTCCCATTGGTAGATGAATGGAAAACAGGGCTGGAATCAGTTATCAGTAATTTCAATGAGTTACTATTAATTAAAGTTCCTGCCAACACTCATCCCCTAAGTTCAATTTCTTCTCTTTCCTGTCCTTGAACACCCCTGCCAATGTGCTCATGATTCATTTCTGGCTTGTAAAACTTTTCTAACAACAGCCACTGATCCAAAATCACAAGGTAAGAAATATTAACGTCATCACTGGATGACACATAATCAGCTATCCTGTTGTCATCATCATTACACAATCATCGTAACATTGGAACATAGGAACAGTGGGCCATACAGCCCATCTGTTTAATTGGACCATTCAATTCGAATATGACTGATTGTCTACCTCAGCACCACTTTCGTGCTTGTCCCTTGGTGCCATCAGCATTCCAAACTTTCTGGGTTGAACGTGCTGAATGATCGAGCTTTCACAGTCCTCTTTGACAGAGAATTACATAGATTCACCACCTTCTGGGTGAAGAAATTCCTCCTCATGTCAGAATAAGGAGCACGTCACTTAAGACGAAGGTTGTGTTCCTTGATTCAAGACTCAGCAGCCGCAGGAAACATCCAATGTACTTCCCTCCTGTCTCACTATAAGAATTTTGTAAATTCCAATGAGGTCACCTCTCATTCTTCAAAATTCTAGAGAATACAGTTTTGTCAATCTCTCCTCATATGACAATCCCACTAGCCCAGGGATTAGTCCAGTGAACTTCTGATGAACTCCCTCTACAACAAGTATATCCATCCTTAGAGAGGGATACACAAACTGTACACAATATTCCAGGTGTGGTCTCACCAGGGTCCAAAACAACGGCACCAATTTACTCCTGCACATAATACTCTTGCAATGAAGGCTAACATACCTTTGACTTCTTGATTAGTTGCTGCACCTGCATGTTAGCCTCTACAGAGTCACAAAAAGGGCACCCAGGTCCCTTTACACATCAGCACTTCCTAATCTCTCACCAGTTAAAAAATATTTTGTCTTTTTGTTTTATTTCTACCAAATTGAACAACTTCACACATATTCACATAAGATTTTAGCTGCCATGTTATGGCACTTCACCTGTCCAACTAGTTTGAGGCTCCTTGTATCCTTTTCACAACATACACCTAGTTTTGTGTATTCAGCAAATTTGTAAACATTGTATTGATCCCCACATTCAAATCATTTGTACAGATTGCGAACAGATGTGACCCCAGCACCGAATTTGACCTGTCCCACGAGTTACAGCCAATTTGAGAATTACCCATTTATTACTACTCTCTAATTTATGTTTAATCAATTTTCAATCTGAGTGTATTACCCCTAATTCATTGTGCTCTAATTTTATTTCCTAAACTTCTGCGTTCTGAAAATTCAAACACACTATATCTGCAGGTTGTCCTTTATCTATGTTACAAGTAACATTCCCACAAACCTTCAACAGAATGGTAAACATGATTTCCCTTTCATAAATTCTGACTGATATTGCCCAATAATATCATTATTCTTTAAGTCTCTAGTTATCACATTTTTTATCATATATTAAACATTTTCCCTAAAACTGAAGTCACACAGGTCAGTAGTTCTCCATCTTCTCTCCCCCTCCATTCTTAAATCATGTGGGTTTACATTTGCTACTTTCCAGTCTGCAGGAAACTTTCCAGAATGTACAGAATTTTGAAAGAAGGTTGAAAGATGAATTTTGAAAGATCCAAGGAATGCTAATACCTTAAGTTCATGAGCCCACGTCAGAGTGACCCCTATTGGGAGCAAAAGAACTGTTGGGAACATCGATGGATTCTCTAATTTCCTAACAAATTCAGCAGCATTGTGTCTAAAGGTGAAAATATTGAACACACGTCTTCAACATTTTTTGTATCTCTGTTTTTACCTCAACATGTTCTGTTTTGGAGTCACGGGAACTTCGTGAAGGCATCCTATTGGAGAAAAAAACATTACAAGCATGATAACTAAATTCTGCAACATTAACCACATATTTTGCTCCAATTTAATATTTTAGCCACCCACCGCAGGATGCCTAATGACACAGAGATTCCACATAGAAGTTCAAGGCAGACGATTTGCAAATTACAAAGATCCTGTTTCTATTCAACAGGAAGATAAAGTGTATATCAGTAGGTAATGAGATCAGGGATGTGAAAAGCATGCTGAGGAGCATCGGAAAATTTAGACTGGAAAAACATTGAGACATTGATGAGAATATTAACACTATAAACAGTGGAAAACAGAAGAAAGAGAGGCTAGTTAAATCTTCTGCCTTCCAAAAGCATCTAATGTTAGACCTGATCTGTTTAACAGACAACAAGGTGCAGGGCTGGATGAACACAGCAGGCCAAGCAGCATCATAGGAGCAGAGAGGCTGACGTTTCGGGCCTAGACCCTTCATCAGAAAAGGGGGAGGGGAAGGGGGCTCTGAAATAAATAGGGAGAGAGTGGGAGGCGGATAGAAGATGGATAGAGGAGAGGATAGGTGGAGAGGAAACAAACAGGTCGAAGAGGCGGGGATGGAGCCGGTAAAGGTGAGTGTAGGTGGGGAGTTAGGAAGGGGATAGGTTTTTCCTCTCCATCTATCCTCTCCTCTATCCATCTTCTATCCGCCTCCCACTCTCTCCCTATTTATTTCAGAACCCCCTTCCCCTCCCCCTTTTCTGATGAAGGGTCTAGGCCCAAAACGTCAGCCTCTCTGCTCCTATGATGCTGCTTGGCCTGCTGTGTTCATCCAGCCCTGCACCTTGTTGTCTTGGATTCTCCAGCATCTGCAGTTCCTACTATCTCATGTTTAACAGACAAACAGGTTAGACCCAAGCGGGGGAAAAAAGGCATTCCCAAAAGCATCTAGATATGTTTTCCAACACAGTGTCCATTGCAGAACATGCTTAATGTAGTGTACAGATCAGCAAATAAAGATTACATCGCACTATGAATTTATATCAATACATTTAAACTGTTCAATTGCTGATGCTCTTTGATTTTCTCAGAATCTGCCACTGCCTGTAATGTCCCACCAATAACTCATGCAGTTAGCAAATTCTGACACTTCAGCTGCCTTAATTGCATGGCCTTTGTTATAATGACTTTACGACTCATTCAACTGTCTTTGACTTTACCACAGTTCAGATAGCCAAGGTTTCTTATAATGTGGGCTTGCACTAAATTTCTACATCCCAACAATTACCTGTCAGTACTGATGAAATCCACAGCTTGAGGGCAAATTCTTATTGCTACAGCTATCAGCGTGGCCAGGCTTGCAGTCCTGGCAAGGGAGCTGAAGGATATTAGGAGCCAGGTCTGAGGTGCTGAGGGTTGGCAGTAAATGGGTAAGGATCATCTTGTTGGGGGTGGAGACCACGGGGAACTTCTAAAGGAGGTACCCTCTGCTTGCAATGACACCACACTGCACAGCTAAAGTTGTTAAACTTCCCAAACAACATGAGACTCCATTTGCTGTGAGAGAAAGAGCAGTGGGCACAGGATAAGTCCATTAGGTGGGTATTAATTGGTCACAGAAAGGTCTCAACTCCTCATTACATCCTGTAAATATGATTAAGGTTGAAGGCGAATGGCAGATGGTTGGCAAGTCACAAGCTGGATTGTGTGAGCATCACCCCCTTTAAATTCACTAGATTCAAAAGGATAAAATCTAGCCTGCTTCTTTAATTTGGGAAGAAGGTGTCCTGAGCAGAGCCAATACAAGATACAGGATGCAGCAACATCCTGGAAGTCCCTTCCTCATAGCACTATAGCTGTACTTACACCACATAGAATGCAGTGGTTCAGCAAGGTGGCCCACTACCATTTCATAAAGGGCAATTGGGAAACAACGGTAAATACTGGCCTTGCCGGTGAGTCTGACATGCAATGAGAGAATAACAACAATTATGCTGGACATGATTAGACTGTGGTCAAGAACAATTCTGCCTCTGCAGAGGGGCCAGTTCTGAGCTGCTGGACAGATCCTAATTTAGTCTTATTTAGCACAATGGTAGGACATCAATACAATGAGGAAATCCTCAGTGTCAATACATGTCTTTGTTTCTACAAAGACTGAATGGTGAGATGTAGCTTTAAATAGCAGTGATATTGACAATCATGTCCAAGAGACCACAATAAAGGATACAGCAGTCTGCATTACTCAGAGATATACTTATAGAGAACAATGTTATGTAGAATAGTGTAAACACCAGAGTCAGTCAGTTGTTAGCCATAGGTAAAGGCAAAGCATTACAGGCCACAACCTAGCATAAGAGACAAGGATAGACATCCCCCACTGCACAGTGTCGAAGCTGAGCCACAGGCCTTGTAACAACACAAACCATACAGCTCAGCGGTACACTTTTGAGAAGGGGTGGTCATGGGAGTCCAAAATTCAACTTTGGACCTCATGAATTCTTATAGTAAGTCAACTACGGTCAAGGAAACCTGATAATTATCACGTACCTCCTCCCTAAGCTGATGAATCAATACTCTTCCATTTGGATGAGGATTGATGGTTGTGTGGATTTAGAATGTATTTTGGGACTGCAATGGCAGTCACAAAGAGTGGTTCTAAGAGTGGCACTATTAATGAGTGAGCTGGTTAAATCCTTAAGTATGTATCTGTCAGAAGTGAATGAGGCAAGTGATGAGTCACCAACAAGAGAGAAAATGTTCAGTTGGTTCAAAATGATCTGGAATCTGGAGGAGGTGATGCCACAGAGGCAAAACATAGAAGACAGGCACTGAAGAGAAAAGTGTTTAAAGACAAAAACAAATTTAATAGAATAAGCAAGGATAGTTTGCTGTCTTACCCATTAGTGATTTTGACCAGACAGAGCTCTGGTTGTGTGGATAGCAAAGAAACTAGACTGAAGCATGTCAACCACCAGCAAGAAAACAATGTCAACATATTGAACACAAAGTATGTATTTGATGAAAATACTTACATTTTTGAGGAAGTTTCTTTGCCAATGTTTCTTTGTTGATTTTTCTTTCTTAGTCTTTGATAAAGATAGCCTAAAGTGCTAAGCAGAATTACGAGTATCAGGATTATGATGATAAAGGGCACCATGTAATGACGTGGCTGCTGATCGTCTGCAACTAAACGCACAAAACATTTCTGTTATGTGATACCAACAACAACATTGCACCATCATAGGAGCGCTCACTAGTTTTTTTTAAGGTTTTTACTTCATTCCTGCATCAGTATTGGCTTGGAGCCATGAACTGGAAATGGTGAGCTAAAGGTGAGTAACAGCTTGTGAGGAAAGGAAAACAGACTAAATAAGATTTTGATTTTTCATAAGGCCACATCTGGAAGTTAATTGCAGGTTGGTTCCTGGTTGAGATTCTGCAGACACTTGGTCACTGGGGAAGGGTATCATGTTTAACAGACAGCAGAAGTTGGGGTATTAATGAGGTCAAAACCTGGGAATTGGTTCAGACAAGTCTGGAAGAAACCCCATGCTCAAGCAGATGGCAGATATTGAATGGTAGATGTGACCTCATGGAGGAGACAGTCAGTCTGTTTGGGAATGGTCTCAGTTTGAACTGAATTTTGGACTATGTCTTACTGTAAAAACAGAATCTGGCTGTTGATGCTGCAGCATAAAGATTCAAAAGCTTCCCTCCTATCCTCCCATGAGCAGAGAATAGAAAACCAAGTTATCAATATTACTGCCTTTATCACAGTGAACTGAAAAGGTGATCGTGATCATTGGAAAAACAAGGACTGATGAGGAATAGTCAACAGGACTTTTTACCTGGGAAATCATATCTCACTAACTTGATTGAGTGACAAAGAAGATTAATGAAGGAAGAGTGGTGAACGTAATCTATATGGACTTCAGCAAGGCTTTCAACAAGGTTCCGCACGGTAGACTGGTTAGCAAGGTTAGATCACATGGAATCCAGGGAGAGCTAGCCATTTGGATACAAAATTGGCTTGCAGGTAGGAGACAGAAGATGGTGGAGGAGGGTTGTTTTTCGGACTGGAGGCCTGTGTCTAGCAGTCTGCAGTTAACTTCCAGTTGTGGCCTTATGAATAAACAAAAGCTTGTTTGATCTATTTTCCTTTTCCCACAAGTTGACCACTCACAAACCAAAAGTCATCTTTAGCTCACCATTCCCAGTTCACACCTCCAAGGATTGGTGCTGGGGTGTCCACTGCATTGTGTCATTTATATAAATGATTTGGATATGAATATAGGAGGTATCGTTAGAAAATTTGAAGATGCCACCAAAATTGGTAGTGTAGTAGACAGTGAAGAAGGTTATCTCAGAGTGCAACAGGACATCGATCAGATGGGCCAAGGAGTGGGATCGGTTATTCAAAAGTCTGGGTAGAAACCAATTTAGATAAATGAGAGGTGCTGCATTTTGGCAAGGAAGAGTAGGCCAGGATTTATACACTTCATGGTAGGGTCCTGCAGAATGTTGCCGAGCAAAGAGACCTTGGGTGCAGGTTCATAGTTACATAAAGATGGAATCGTAGGTTGACAGAGCAGCAAAAGGTATTTGGTGTGCATTTTTTTTCAGTCAGTGCATTGAATATAGAAGTTGGGATGTCATTGTTATGGCTGTATAGAACATTGGTTCGGCCACTTTTGGAATACTGCATTCATTTCTGGTCTCTCTGCTAAAGGAAAGATGTTAAACTTGAAAGGGTGCAGAAAAGATTTACAAGGATGTTACCGTGGATGGAACATTTGAGCTACAGGGAGAGGCTGATTAGGTTGGGGCTATTTTCCCTGGAGTGTCAGAGGCTGAGGGGATGATCTTATCGAGATTTGTACAATCATGAAGGGCATTTGGATAGGGTGAAGAGCAAAGGTCTTTTTCCCAGGGTAGGGGAGTCCAAAACTAGAGGGCAGAGGTTTAAGGTGAGAGGGGAAAGATTTAAAGTGGGCCTAAGGGGCAACTTTTTCATGCAGAGGGTGGTGTGTGTACGAATTGAGCTGCCAGAGGAAGTGATACAATTACAACATTTAAAAGGCATCTGGATGGGTATATGAATAGGAAGGGTTTACAGTGATATGTGCCAAATGCTGGCAAATGGGACTAGATTAATTTAGGATATCTAGAAAGCATGGATGAGATGGAGCAAAGGGTCTGTTTCCGTGCTGTACAACTCTATGACATCTTCGGAAAATCAACCAGGAAACATTTATGCCTTTGGAACGAAACATTGCGAAAACAACTTAAATAATTTGGCCAGTTTTGGTATTTGTTTTTATTTATCCCTTAACTGAGTCTGTTCGTATGCCTGACTTATGTGATTGGGGCTGAAAACAAAGGCTTTTGGGTTTAATGCACAGATCAGTTAGATTACTTTGTTGTTTCATTTTTACTCTGTTAAAGTTACTATATTGTAAATAAATTAATAAGTCTTTTGTTTAAGTAATAAACTGGTGTCTGGAACTCATTAATCGTAGAGTCTGGGATTGGTTATTGAAAAGTCTGGTTAGAAACCATGGGGGTCAATTTTGAGGATCCTTGAAGGTGTTAATTTTACTGTGTGCAAATACAGAGGTATAAAGCATGATTGGTTTGGCTACCATGGATTTGTTTGTAACACCATGAATGCAGAAAAATCTCCTCAGGTACTTCAGTAGAACAATTAGACAAATACAGATGATGAACTCAAGGGGACGGCATTAGGAGGACATTTAGGATGGGCTGAAGGGCTAAAATTTTTGATGATATTCAACAGCTGGATGACCTCGAATGAGTCCTGTACGTGCCGAAGATGGCACAATCAATGTGTTTTTCTGTAATTGTTTTTCTGTGCTTGGCTCTTTCTTTCACTGTATGAGAGAGTGAGTTTCATTCCAAGTCGCTGGACTTCACCTTGGACTGAGATCATGAACAGTGCGAGGAAAAACCTCGGCGTCCAGACCAGCCATCGATCGAGGTGTCCCACTGGGCAGAAGGAAGTGAAGCTTCTTGTTTTTTCACTCTTTTTCATTTTTTTTATTTACTTAATAAACGTTTCTTTCTTTTCTCATTCTTTCATTATTACTCAATAAATGTTCATATTTAAGCAAATTGCTATTGTCGAGCCTTCTCTTAATTACATTTAACTGAATCCAAAAGGAACTGCTTGGATACACGCTGTGATCCAAGACAAAGGAATAACAAAAAGCTTATTCAAAAAGATGTTTTCAAACAGCTTCTTTTAGTAGGATAGAGAGAGGGTGAGAGATAGCTAGAGAGATAGAGTTAGAGGAGTTCTTTATTGACTTCCATTGGTGCATTTGTTTTGATACAACTGGAAGACAATGAGATAACTGGCTAGAACTGTAGAAAGATTGAAATAATGATTTACACTGATTGAAAAAAAATTGTAAAGGACCAATGGATGCTCCAACAGGTCTGCATAAAGCAACTTAGGGGACAGTGTGGTACTGACACCGTGCTAAATGGAATACATTGGGAACAAGGCTATTGGTCAAACAGGCACCCATGAGGCATTTTGAGCCATCAACAGCAGAATTATATTACACTGCAATCTGTGACTTCCGGGCCTGGCATATTCCCTGACTCTATCAGCATCACACCAGATCACAATCCTGATTCCATACAGTTATAAAGGAACATGCACCAAGGAATCTGAAAATGAAGCATCAACCTGATAAGCCTACAGCACATGATTCCAATCCTGCTAAACATCTGAATCATCATGCTACAGACAGAGCCAAGTGATCCCCCAACAAGGGGATATGATGAAAGTTCTGCATTCTTGCAACATTCATTTGTGAACTGATATAGATAGCAAATTGCATAGCTAACAGAAAACAAAAATAAATAAATGGGTCTTTTTTGGAGTGGAAGGCAGTGTCTAGTGGGTACCAGAGGGATTAGTGCTTGGTCCCAACCGTTCACAATATATATCAATGATTTAGATGACAAAATAAAATGTAATATTCCCAACATTGTGTACTTTACTCCTCCAGTGTCATCAGCAAAGAAGAGGAAACTAGGAAGAATTCTGAGTGGTGAGGAGGAAGTAAAGAAGCAACAAGATGAGTTAACTGAGAGAGGGCAAATACGTAGCAAATAAGTGTGAAGTAGTATATTGTGGTAGGAAAAACAAATTGTTAGAAAATTATTTAAATGGTGATAGATTGGGAAAGGTTGATGTACAAAGGGGGTTGGATATCTGTGTACACCAGTCACTGAAAGCATGCACACAAGGGCAGCAAGTAGTTCGGAAGGCTAACTGTATGTTGGCCTTTATTTCAAGTGGAATGCAGGATCAGTAAAGATTAAGCAGGTTGGAACTTTTGTCCCTTGAAAATGTAGATTAACAAGAGACTTGATGATTGAATTTCTGAAGTAGTTCAAAAAGTGTGGATGCAGGAAAACTGCATGAATCCAGAGAGGTTGCAAATGTTGAAAACTACTAATAAATCAAATAAAGAATTTAAGAATAATTGATTCATACAGTGTGGTGAGATTTTAGATCTTGGTGGCAACAGGGGCTGGCTGCATCCGGAACACAAATCTTCTTCCAGCCCAGAAAATATCCACTGACCACTACATTCTGTCTCCTAACATTCAGCCAATTTTGTGATCACATGGGCTATTATCAGCTTCTACTGATTCCTGAAATGAACACCCAGGTTTAAACATGCATTCATTATTGACAAAAAAAATTAAATCAACTTTTTTTGAAAAGGCTACCATACAAAATTATTATAATTTTGCAGCTGGACACTTTTGCAATAATATTGACAATGGTGTTATGCCAATTTTTCTAAGTATAGAAACAATGTAATATAAGAATTTAATTTTTCAGTTGTAAATTGTTTTGATTTTGACATCCTTTACCGGCAAAATGTGTTTATTTATTCAATTTGAAACTGAGCTTAAAAAACAATAAAGCGTACATATATCCCATATTTTGCATACTTGAGGAGAGACAAGAACTCGGGGACAGAGATTAAAAAAAGGGGTTTCCCCACTGAGGATCTTTTTCTCTGAGGGTCACGAGTGCTTGGAACTCTCTACCATAGGCAGAGTCCTTGAATACTTTTAAGGCAGAGGTAGATCTATTCTTGACTAATTAAGAGGTTATCAGGCATTGGGAGAAAGGTGGAAATTAGGATCAACCATGTGAGCTATGGTGTGATTGAACTGCAGGGCAGGCTAGAGAGGCCAAACAACCTATTCCTGCTGCTCCTTTGTATGTTGGCAAGTAAATCAGATTAAAAGATACTTACTTGGAAACAAATATATGGAGCCTGATGCAGTCCCAGCTGTGTTGCTTGCTGCACAAGTATAATACCCATACAGTTCTGGGGTCAACTTAGACAATTTAATTTGGTTGTGTTGTATTATCACACCTTCCGGAATAGAGTCATTAGGCCTAATTAAACAAAAAAGGTCAATTGCAGAGTGAGTATAAAATATTTCATTTGCTTCAATCAAACGGCATGAGATTTTATGATAATTGCATGCAGTTTATAGATATCTTCTAATCAACATCTCTGGTGCAGGTTGAACCCGAGACTCCTAGCCCAGAGTAGGAATACTACCACTGTGTCACAAGACCCCTCTCACACAGAAAATATACTTTAGTAAAATTGTGCCAGCAGCAGTTACATTCTTTTTGGCAGGTTTCAATTCATGTGCCTACATTGATACAATGAAAGATACATTGATACAATCAGTACAAAAGTGTGTTGCATTTAAATTAAGCCTCTAACATAGGAAAAGATCTGAAGACACTGCAAAGATATATTTTTTCTTTGAAGAAAAAATACCATAGGCCAGAAGATTCACAACAGCTAAAACATGACACAGCAACCTGGCTTCAAAAGTGACCAGACTTTCAGGACTCTGAGGATTTGGAAAGTTTTAGAATGTAGACAAGGAGGACCAAGAAAATGACAAAGAAAGGAGAAACAGATTAAGTATGCATTCTAACACAAAAGAAAATGGATTATAAAAGCTTCTACAGAAACGTGAAAGGAAAATAAGCAGAATATAGGTCCATTACAGGCAGGGTCAGGCAACGTTATAATGAGGAATAGAGAAATGATGGAATTTTTTTAGTTATGTGCAAATTGATTTTTTTGGATGGTTTTTCGCGTTGAAGCCCAGCAGGATTTCACAACATATCTCACCTAACACACCTTATTAATTACCTACTCTGCTCTTATGGTGTCACTCAGTCTCAATTGTATCCCGATCTTAACATCTACGGTTTTCTGACTAACTCACAACTCACTAGAAATCTGCTGACACAGCAGCATCCCTCGGCACTTGCACATATTTAAAAAGCCATTGTGCACCCAGGTTAGCAGTGGCATTTTGAAGCTGTCCTGCTGGGTCAAGGAAGAAATCTGAGCATGTTTGAGAAAGGCTAGTTGGTGCTGCAACTCTCCAACAAGGACCTAAAAATCTTGATAGGAGGGGTGGTGCAAAGGAGAGGAGTCCTCTTCCCAGAGGACTGGCAGATCGAAGCAGCCCGGTCTGAGGTCATCACCTGGGTCAGTGCTATCTCCATGGTGAGGAGAAGCAACCAGCAGTGCCTTGGGAAGGTCAATTACCTTCTCCATTTCATCAGGCTAAGAACCGCACTCTTTGCTCTGGCACCTCACATTCACTCACTCTCTCTGCAACTGCACCCACATGTCACCAGGCTCATGCTCTGCCAGTCTCTATTGCCTCCAATATGTTGATTACTTGATAAACCTAGTTGCTGCGTCATGTTTTAGTCCTTGTCGATTTTTTTGTCCCGCCATCGGTATTTCTGTTTAATATCTATGCATATTTTTGCCTTCGTCCAGCAAACTCCCAAAACATTTAACCTGCATGGTCTACTCACTCACCTGAATCACCTCACCACCTTTCGACCTGCACAAGTACTGATGGCCAAGCCACTGACTTTCTCACCCAATGTGTCCCTTTATCTCATTCCAGGAGAAGGAAGCCAAAAGGGCCCAGATGGGGGGAGAGAGGTGCTCGAAATCAACTCTTCACCCCGAATGAGGAGAGAATCCTGTCCCTTGCAGGATAAGACTGAGTCTGCATGAGGGATTCCTGTGGCTGGTGCCCACGAAATATTTCCATTAATCATGGGGAATGGTGATGGCCCAGTGGTATTATCAATGGACTGTTAATCCAGAGATCCCAGAAATTGGGAAAGAACAAAGCCCTTGCAGTATATAAGGCAAGCGGGAAAGAATCTAATCAAGGAATTAGAAAGGCTGAAAGGATTAATGAAAAGTCATCAGCAAACAGGTTTAAGGAGAATCCCAATGCTTTTTATACATATCTAAAAAGCGAGAGTGTGGCCAGGGAAAGGATTGGCACACTCAAGGACAAAGGAGGGAATCTACTTGTGGAGCCAGAAGAGGTAGGCGAGGTGTACCAGGGTGTTGCCTGGTAGGAGGGATTTTAGCTATGAAGAAAAGTTGGATAGACAGTGGACACAGTATGGAGCTGGAGGAACACAGCAGGCCAGGCAGCATCAGAGGAGCAGGAAAGTTGACGTTTCGGGTCGGGATCCTTCTTCAGAAATAGGGAGGGGGAAGGGAGCTGGGAAATAAATAGAGGGAGGGGTGGGGCTGGGGAAGGTAGGTGGGATGGTGATAGGTGAGTGCAGATAGAGAGTGGTGGGAATTGGTCAGTGGGATGGGTGGGATGATAGGTGGGACAGAAGATGGACAGGATGTGTCAGGTCAAGGAGGCGGGGATGAGAGGGAGGGTTGGTCACGGGATTAGGCCGGGAGTGGGGAGATTTTAAAACTGGTGAATTCCATGTTTAGGCCATCGTCTGTAGGCTCCTGAGGTGGAATATGAGGTGTTGCTCCTCCAGTTTGCGGGTGGTGTCATTGTGATAGAGTGGATTTGTTTTCACTGGAATGGAGCAGGTTGAGGGGCAACCTAATAAAAGTTTATAAAATTGTGAATGGCATGGATAGAGTGGTAAGTATGAGGCTTTTTCAAGGGTGGAAGGGTCAATTACTGGGAGAAACAGGTTCAAGGTGCAAGGGTTGGGGGGGGGGGGGTGTTGTTTAAAAGAGGTGTGTGTGGCATATTTTTCACACAAAAGGTAGTGAGTGCATGGAAAGCATTGCCAGAGGAGGTGGTGGAAGCAGACATAATAGCAGCATTCAAGAAACACCTGGATGAATACATGAACAAGAAGGGAATAGAGGGATACGGATCCTGTAAGTGAAGACAGATTTAGTATGGAAGGGCAAAATGTGTCAGCGCAGGCTTGGAGGGATGAACAGCCCATTCCTATGCTGCATTGTTCTTTGAATGTTTTGGGGACCCGGGTTCGAATCCTGCCATGGCAGATGGTGAAATTTGAATTCAGTTTTTAAAACTCTGGAATTAAGCATCTAATGATGACCATTGTTGATTGTCAGGAAAAACCCATCTGGTTCACTAATGTCCTTCAGGGAAGGAAACTGCCATCCTTACCTGGTCAGACCTACGTGACTCCAGACCCTCAACAATGTGGTTGACTCTGAACTGCCCTCTGGGCAGTTAGGGATGGGCAATAAATGCTGGCCTGGCCAGCAATGCCCTCATCCAATGAATGAATAAATACAAAAAAAAATTAATATTAAATGTTAACTCACTGGCTCCCAGTGCCACTTCAAGTACACTTCCTCACACCATATTCTGAGTAAGGATTCCACTGCATTTTCCAGGTTTTCTGCTTCCATCACATTTGTTCTGATGAAACAACTTTCCACACTATAGCCTTTCGAAAGGAATCTCAGCCCGAATGAAAACAGATAATGTTGTATGCAGTTGCAGTTGTTTCAAGTCGCATGACCTCACATTGGCTAAAAACCTCACACCCACCCCTTGCTCAATTCTTATTACTTCAGTTCTTTCTAGTTCTGACAAAGAGTCTTTGATCTGAAATATTAATGCTGCTTCTATTAGATTTCAAACATCTGCAGTATTCTGACCTTCAAAAAAATAAAGCTTCATCTGTTCTGTCCCGACAATCTGGCAAAATTCTTCCTGTAAGAAAAATGCTAGCCATTATGATGTTACTTTCAATTCTACACATTAGCTAAACTATGCCCTCTCTGACCAGCATTCTTAACTGTGAATGGGTCAGGGAATTTTCCTGCTGTCATCCACTGAGTGTCAAAACTACACTCAATGTCTCAAATTACTTTACTTAGAAACATTAACATATGGAGGATGACTCGACTATATTGCAAGCCAGATCCAGATGTAAATGGCTAATATCAAACTCGCTATACTCTCATTGATAATGATCCTCTGTTCACCACATTTCTCCAGTCCTGATCTCTTCAACAAACCCTCAACTCTAATTGCCATGTCTGCATCCCATTTAAAACCATTAATTGCTTCCACTTGACTCTTTTGTTGAAACAGTCCTTATTCCCACTTTCTGAGAGATGCAGACTTGAAGAGATTTAGCAGACAAGTAATTTAGCCATTTTCCATATTAGCTTGGACAACACAAAGCACCAGTGGGTCTTGCTCTTGTCCACTATGATTATCCAAGAATACAAAGGCAAATTGCATTGATTTTAAGCACCTGCTGTATTACAACTCTCCCCTCTAACAAGTTTGAGGAGCTCCTTAATCAATTTGTCACCATGATTGAAATGTTAAACCAGAGGCTCAACTGCATGTGTTCAGATGAATGTTTTGATGTTGTCATTGGATCATCTAAGATGTTGGGTAAGAGATAGTAGGAACAGCAGATGCTGGAGAATCCGAGACAACAAGGTGCAGAGCTGGATGAACACAGCAGGCCAAGCAGCATCATAGGAGTAGAAAGGCTGACGTTTTGGGCCTAGAAAAAAAGCAGGAAACTTACCTGGAAATTACTTGTCCCTCCCACACCTTTCAGAGAAATATCAGAGCATAATCTCTGGCCCTCAGAAACTATAACAAATACGAGATAACAAGGTGTAGAGCTGGATGTACACAGCAGGCCAAGTAGCATTGGAGCAGGAAGGATGACGTTTCGGGCCTAGACCCTTCTTCAGAAACGTCAGCTTTCCTGCTCCTGTGATGCTGCTTGGCCTGCTGTGTTCATCCAGCTCTACACCTTGTTATCTCAGATTCTCCAGCATCTGCAGTTCCTACTATCTCTGAAACAATTTTAACCCCACTGTGAAACCTCTTCTAAGGATGCTTTTTCTGATGAAGGGTCTAGGCCTGAAACATCAGCCTTTCTGCTCCTATGATGCTGCTTGGCCTGCTGTGTTCATCCAGCCCTGCACCTTGTTGTCTAAGATGTTGGGTATCTTACTCTTGACAAGAGATCTGATGAGAGTTAAAGATATTTGTAAAGTAACCTTTAAAGTGAAACACTCAATTGTATAACAGGTTTACTGAGCACCAGGTTGTCACAGCGACTGCTCCTTGATAAGATTCTCCTCATTCTTATTTGTACAATATCTGTATGACATAACTCCTTCTGCGCATGCTCAGTAGCTATATTAAGAGTAGTGCAGGAACTAGGCCTTTATTCTACAAATATAAAAGATCCAATGCCACTATTTCAAGGACAGCTATCCCTGGTGCCCTGGGCAAAATGTACTTCTCAATCAACATCATAAAAAAAAGATTATTTGACCATTACAGCATTTCTGTTTGTTGGTATTCACTGAATGTACATGACCTGCAACATTTCCTCCATCATAATCATGATTATACCTCAAAAGGTAGTCCATTGGCTAAAAATTGCTTTGAGATATTTGGTGATCAAGAAATGTGGTCTATATATACAAGCCTTTGTTTTTCAACTGACCAGCTGATCCATCAATTTCTCCATTTCCCTAGCCCATTGGCCCTAACTTATGTCAGGCTTCTCTCAACCCAAGCCTTGTATTTTTCTTCAGTTTCTCTTTTATCTCCTTTCATGCCCTCTCTAAACACATCAAATGCTTTTGTGCGATTCACATAAGCATGCACCTCCTATTCTCTTAACCCCATTCTCATAATTGTAGAACTAAATTCAGCAAAATTCCATTTTTTTAAATACATAGTATCATAAACATAAGAGAAATGCTGCATTCTCAAGTCTATGGGGTTCTTTTAATTTGTCTGTCAGCAAAGTTCATCATTGTGATTATTAAGCGTAGAATTATGTGGAATTTTATGTTGGGAGTCCATGACCTTTAGAAAACGAGCAAGGACTGAACAAACTCTTTACAATGAGCAGAGAGTAGCAAAATTTGATGACACCTGAATTTGATTTCAGCTCCAAAGTGCAAGAGACATTGTCATACAGTTTACAATTTAGTACCTTGTCAGAGTTTTGCCTAATGGAAGGCCAAATTGGAAATTTGCAGAGAGGTCAGTGTTCCCATTTCAGAATCTGCATGAGTTACTGGTTATCAATTTGCAAGGATGGAGAATAGTACATGGCAGGAATTTGTTGAATTGATCTTCACATGAATGTGAAGCCTGCACTGTATTTGTACTGCCATGCCAGTTCCTCCTACCATTTGGGCAATAAAACAGATATGTTCTTACTTTGTCCAGATATATTCAGTAGGAGGTGGGTTAGCGTCTGCAGCACAAATCAGGTATAAGTAGCCATCTTCATTCTTCTGAGATTTAATTAAAACTGATGACATG
>NC_063337.1:96205817-96233065 GCF_021869965.1 Rhincodon typus | reverse complement strand
GAAGGGTCTAGGCCCGAAACGTCAGCCTCTCTGCTCCTATGATGCTGCTTGGCCTGCTGTGTTCATCCAGCCCTGCACCTTGTTGTCTCGGATTCTCCAGCATCTGCAGTTCCTACTATCTCTGATCCAAAGCCTCACAAGCTGTTTATTTAATTGGATCCAAACAGACGCCTCAGTACCTCCGTCTTAAAACCTCTCTTCAGAAAAAGACTACAATAAAATACACCTCTTAAAGCCATAGTATCATCACAAATGAAGTAATAAAACATACTGTAAATTTGTGCTGCACAGCATCGTCCACTCAATGAATGCTGGAAAATTGCAGCCACACTTCCCCTATTTTAGTAACAAAAGCAAAATATTGCACAAATCTGAAATAGAAAAAAAGTTAATACGAGAAGTGTTTTTTATGTCCTTAAACTACTATAAATAATTCTTTTTCAATTGCAATTCTTTTGGTAATTTACAATGTCACTGTGACTCAATTTTTATTCTGTTATATGCAATTTAATTTAAAACAAGGACATTCAATAATAGTTTGTTAGTGAAGTTTAAAAATAACCCCAAAATTTTTCACTGACAGAAGCAAATCCAACAAGAGTAATTGAAAACTTAATCTGAATAATTGGTGCAGCTTGGTTTCGACATATTGCCATTTTTCTTTATCACTGTGCCAAAATCCTGTAACTGAATTGTATCAATGTAGCACCTTTTCCATCTGTACTGCAGCGGGTTCAATAAGTTGGCTGACCACAACCTTGTCAAGATCAACAAGGAATGTCAATAAATGGTCGCCTCACCAACAACACCCAGATCCGAAGGATCAATCTTGTGCTATACATTTCAACTCCTACCCTTGCACGCTGCTTCAACAATAATTTTCATAAAATTCCAGATCTCTGCAGTTGAACTGCTGCATTTGCTTTATGAAAATTTCAATGATGTACATAATACAGACACACTGCCAGAAAGATCGTTAAAGCAAATCCAGCTTACACTCTGTGCATTTACATTGAAGTTAACATAGATTTGGGATCAGAACATGGACTGCTGAGATTGTGTAGGTGGTAAGTATTGGGTACTTGAAAGCAGGAATGCAGAAGGTGCAGATTGATGTGTAGGATGATGGATAGTGTGAAAAGCAAAAGGCCTATGGTCTCATCATGATGCCAGATAACAAAATAAATTTGTACGAGGAGTTGAGGAGCGGTATAAAGCAGGAAAGAGTCATAATCCTCAATGTTTTCAATGACTTGAAATGTCACAGACTAACCCTCAGTGGACCGGACATGATGACCTGGAGACTATCTGCTCTGAATGGTTTAACAGATGCAGACTTCTTTTGCCTGCCGTTTGGTCTTGCATGAGAGACTAAAAAATGTCAGCAGCAGAGCAGTATTGTTTTTGGAATTAGGTACATGACATAACTGGAGATATGTAGGTGACAAGAATCAGGTGTGAAGATAGCAATATTGATAAGGATGTGAGGATGAGATGAAGCATCTGGATGTCGGGTGAGATTCCTGAGTGCCAGGGAATGTTCCGGGCAAGTGATGGGAGTTTGCTAAGTTGAACAGCATGACAGACTGGAATATAGGAATGAGGAGGAGGAGGAGGCAATTCAGCCCTTCAAATCTGCTCTACCATTTAACATGATCATGGCTGATCTTATCCTAGTCTCCACTCTAATTTCCTGCCTGCTTCCCATAGCCCTTTACCCTGCTTTTCATCAGATACATACCTATTACTTTCTTGAATCTGTTGATTGATCCTGCCTCTACTGCACTCTGGGGCAGTGAGTTCCACACAGATTCACAACACAGAGAAGTAGTTTCCCCTCATCTCAGTTTTGAACCTATCTCCTCATCACAGACTGCCTTTAAGAAGACGCTAGTTACACTGCATGATTCGAGAACAATGTTGCCTTCTTCCATGTTGAAAGCAGAGGCAGTGTGAGACCCACACAGCCAGAAACTACAGTCATGGAGAGAAGGTGTAATTACAGCAAACATTCAGCTCACAAGAAACTTATTTTGAAACATTAAGAGTTGGATATTTCACAATACAAGAAACACTCTGCCTGTGTACTTATCTAGTTGTGAGTTTGTGTCTTTCACCTTGATCTTTGGGGTGTAAATTGCAACCCAGACACTGAAAACCAAAGCAACCCAATTTCTAGCAGATAAATTCGTTTGTTTTTTTCAGAACAAAAAACACTGAGTATAAAAACATAGAGGTTAATACATATCATTAGAAAACACAATTGAAAACTCAGCTGATGAACTATACTCATGTCTGGCACCACAACTTCAGAAGTCTTGGGACAGCAAGCAAAGGAGATTTATCAGAATAGGGCAAGGATAAGGATCTTAATTCAAGCAGACAGTGATTAGATTACAGCTGTTTCCATTTGATGCAACAGTGCAAGGCATTTTAAGAGGTGTAAAATTATTATACTGGGGAGTGCAGCTTTAAATTTATAGTAAATGAAAATGTCCTAATCTGGAGTGAATTTGACAGTCGATGCTTCTACTGTTACAGATCAAAAGAATGCTTAGATTGGTTTACTGAGAAGAAGGTGCAAGCTATTTATACTTGAAAACAATGGCAGTCACTTCTGAGTTTACAATGTGCAGGTTTTGGCTCTCCATACATCACAGAAAGGTGTCGAAGACACCAAATTTAAAACAATCGTGCCATAACTATTTATTTGCTTCCAAATCGAAGCAAAGCAGTTTCTCAAGGAATTAATTATCATTGCTACCAAGTTAATATGTTTCATGTAGCCATACATAAGAAAGCAGAAGTAACCATTTGTGAGCTCAGGTTACAAGCTTCTGCACAAGCCAATGAATATCACAGGAACCCTACAGTTCTATGCAGTCAGAAGAGAGTATAGGCAGCCTGTCTTTGCAAGCTACCACAGCCTGATATTTGAGGGAGATGGACATGAGTTAAAGATACTGCACCACTGCAGAGACTCCAAGAGATTTACTCTAGCATGGCCAGGGCACGAATAATCCTCAGAAAAGGTCTTAATGTTGTTGACTGATTTAAGAAACTCAGCAGTAACTGTGCAAAGTCCCAGGAGCTGGTTCCTCAAAGTTACTATTAGGCAAAACGGAGATATGGAAATTCTTTGGAATGTGGGAGCAAGTGTCAGACTCTGCTGAAGGAACTGTAATTCCATAGAGAATGTGATGAATAATAAGCACAAAAGAGGAAGAGATAACACAGTGTGGAGCTGGAGGAACACAGCAGACCAGACAGCATCAGAGGAACAGGAAACTTGACTTTTCAGGGTGGGAACCTTCTGAACAAGCTCCACACTGTGTTATCTCCTAATCCAGCATCAGCAGTTCTTGCTATCTCCGAGTACAAAAGAGGAATATTCCTCTCAGGAGTTTAAGTTGTATGTTGCTTTTAAACATGTTTAGTCATTTGTTGCAATATACAAGCCTAAAATATGAAGCCTTGTGTCATTTTTTTAGCTATCAACTGGAATTCCAATCTCCTTTTACAAGTAGTAAGTCTGTATGGAGATTGTAACAAAGGCCAGATGTAATAGAAAGGTTAAAAATAATTGGAAGAGTTTTCATTGGGTTGATTGGGAGAAATGGTTCCACTGCCAGGGAAACTGTACAGGGTACATCAGGTAATTTACCACTAAAAAGGGCATGAGTATTTTTTTAGTCGGGGCTATGATTTGGGTAATTTTTGAGTAAGAGGTGGAAGACAATTTAACGGGAAGTTTCTAAATAAGACAATATATAATTACAAACGACAATGATTGCAGGGCTGTAGAGAAAGAATAGAGAACAAATTCATAGCATTCTCAGAGATTCATACACAATGAGTTGAATTGTTATATGGCTTGGATGTTAATGGAGTAGTACATGGACCCAGCAAGACCAGAGATCAAGAGGCACTGCTGACCTTAACAAAATAGCCTCAGGGAAATTAAATGCTGCAGAATCCTGTCCTCCAGTGGAGCAGATGGACATTCAGGGAACAGCACAAACTCATGGCAGGAGGGTAGTTTAACGCACATCTGATGGTGGAGTCTGGCAAGGAAATTTGACAATAAGGGTGGTGGCAGTGTATCAGATTTTTGTGATGTGCTTCTAAAAACACCAAAATGCTTATGCATCTCCTTTTACAAGATAAGTTTAAAACGTATTTTTCCATTTAAAGATTCAACTCCCTGAAGATTTTACTTTACAGGATATTGTCATAGCCACCTTCTCATTCAAGCCCCGGTTAATACAGCAGAACAGGTTCTGACAACATTATCACATCTAGGCTGTATATTTAGAACAGTTTGCTGCTACCTTCCTGCTGTTGTCCTGCTTGCCTGTTCAAAAAAGATTAATATGGAAGCACAACAGGAAGGAATTCTCATTAGTGAAAGTAGTGGCTTCTGTTCTTTTAAAGGCCCTATACTTGTCTAGTTAAAATGGAATCATAATAAATTCTATTTCACTCTTTGTGCCTCATTGTGTATTTACTACAAATATCAAAACAATTATAATGAAAAAATAGGATATAATTATAGTTACAGTCAATATTCAGGCGATAAGGAACTCGTTTTGAAGCGTGGAGGGCTGGATGTTGCACAACACAGACAATATTCTGCCCATGAAGTGATTTATTTGGACACAGATGAAACTGGCTAGAGACGGTCACAGTCCCATTCGCAGCAGGATGCCCAATACTTTGATTGGCACGTAGATTGAAAGGAGCTTCCCAAGTGATACCTGCAGCTGGCTTCGCATTTGCTGCTGTACAGGTGACAATGAGGCGTTTACTGCAGTCAATCAGAGAAAAAACTGGATACGTTTGGATTGTAACAGCCGGAGGAGCTAAATTGAGATAAAAAAGTGCAGTTTAGATCATTCAGATGTAATGAACCTTTTTGAGTGATTAACTGATATAACCCACTATCTAGTTTACAATTAAATTTCATCATAACGACACACAAGTTTTGCAGTGGATCCCTCAGTCTACTCTGTTTACTTGAATGAAAGATGGAAGAATTTTATTGCTTACTTTGAGGCTACCACACAAAGTAATGGTTCAAAGATAAAGACTGAAGACGACAATGGAAACCTCTGTTGTTAAACATAAATAAACTGTAAGACATCTCTGCTTACGGAGAGCCCTGTATAGCATGGACTAATGGGATCTTCAACTTCGGCTGCAGAAACTCAACATACAATTGTATGAGTATGTTTTAATAAATAGCATCCTTGGTACATGTCAAAACACCAGTTTACATTTTGACACTTTCGAGATCAGGTGGGGGTGTGGGGGAAATCAACTCCCCGGTTTTAATCCTTTTGGAAAGCTGCAAAAAGAATTTTAGTTCTTTTTAAGGAAAAAAAGGAAATTCAGGTAATGAATTGTTGTAAACAACCAACCAAATAAAGATTACATATGCCAACACTGTGTCAAAAATGACAGTGAATAACAGAATGTTAATTGCACAACAAGAAGCCATTCGGCTCATCACATCAATATTAAGAACAATTCTCATCCTTCATCGCTAATGATGAAATCTGAGGAAGTTCAGTTGTTAGCTGTGGAACCTGGACTAGAGATTACTGTTTGGTCTGATCAGTTTGTCCATGTGTAGGAGCATCTGATAGGTTAGTGGTATGATTTCTTGCCAGGGTGAACTGGCAAATCATTACACTCTTATCCCACTGGGGAGACTGAGGGCCCAAGCAAGCCACAATTTTCTCCAATGGAACTACCAAAGACAGGGGTCAAGCCAAGGCTGGGGAGAAAGCACCAAGATCAAGATTCATAGCCAAACAATGAAAGCATTGGGTGCATTGTGCTTATTCAGAGAATCCCACTCTAGGGAATAGGAGGCAGTAGTGGACCCCAATTACATCAAGTGGTGGGGTTTCATGATCTTGAGGGCAGCAATAGCACTACAACTTCCAGCGAGCCTTTGTCTGCTTAAATCTGAAGTTGTGGTACGAATGAATGGGCTCCAGGGGAGCCCACACTGAACCCATTGGAACTTTTCAGTTTTTCAGCACCTAACTAAAGCTTCAAATTGTTTATTTAGGGCTTTTCTTAGCAGGATAAAATGCTCGCAAGAGGGAATGGTAGCAGTGTGGGAGCCTACATTTAAAAGCATGCAATGATTTGCAGTCTTAAAACACTGGGCTGTCTTGGAGCTGAAAGCAGACAATATACCTTCATTTTTATTCATTTGTTGGATGTTGGTATTGCCCGCTAGGCCAGCATTAGTTGCTGCGATGTTGGTGGCAACAGGCTGCCTAATTTATCTGCTATAGACTTTAGAGCATACGGACACCTACAATGCTATTAGAGAGTTCAGGATTTTGTGTGGCAAAGATTGTAGGTTTGGAAGATGCTGTTGCAGAAACCTCGGGGGTTTGCTACAAATCGATCTTGTAAATGGTACATGCTGCTGATGTTGAAAGTGGTAGATTGGGTGCCAATCAAGCAAACTGATTTATCCTGGATAATGCTGAGCTTTGAATGATGTTGAAGCCGCACTCACCAGGTGATTGGAGTATTAAATCACATTGCTGACTTCTACCTTCTAGGTAGTAGACGGGCTTTGGGGAGTCAGAGATATCACAGGCTGCAGGATTTTTAGCCTCTGACCTGCATAAATATAACTGAAGATCAGCCTCAAGTAGAGGACAGGATTTTCAGCAGGTGGTGATATCACCAGATGCCATTGCATTGTCAAGAATTGAGGCATGAGCACTACATTGATTTTAATCTATTGACTGTAATATGTAAAATGCCCAGGTTTTTGTGCACTTCCTACAAGTCCATTGTATACATGTTTCCCCATTTTGTAATGAACACAAATAACTTCCTGGTTGAAGAAAGACTGTTAGATTTTGCAGTGTGAGGATTTTCTGTAACCATTTTACAGCAAATTAATACTTTTGAATTGAAATCATTTTAATATTAGAAATGCAGCAACTACAAGTAAGGTCCTGTAAACAGCATTGTGATAATGACCAGAATCCTTGTCTGTGATGCTGCTTGACACTAGGGAGAACTCTTGCATTCTGTTTTGAGACAGAGCCATAAAATATTTTAAATCCACCCGGGACAATTTCAACAACCTATCTGAAAGACAACAACTGTAATGTTGCATTCTCTCAGTGCTGCATTGTATTGTCAGAATAAAACTGTGTTCCAGTCTGAGTCTTCACTTGGAAGCAAGAGTGCAACACTAAAAGTGATGTTAAAAGTCAGACATTAAAATGGAAATGTTCCGTACCTGTTACGATCAGCTGTATATCCGCTTCAACAGGCCCATCAGGGAATAAGGTGAAAATACAGCTGTATGTCCCCTCATCACTTAGTGTAATATTTCTCAAATACATTGATGCATTTTTGGAACTTTGCCCAATGTAGGTCATTCTGCCATCAAATGTATAATCAAACTTTTCATTCTTTCCATTTATGAAAACTGCTGTGAAAAAGTTCTGTTGTTTTTGACCATGCCTGTGTCGCCACATGAATTGTGAGATAGTTTTCCCGGTATTAATTGTACACAGCAGCAGGGTATCTTCGCCTACGGATCTCAAAATCTGGTGACCGTTCACATTTATTGAACCTGGAAAAGAAACATTTATTTCATGAATAGTGACAAAACAATGGCAGGAAGAAGGAATTTTAACCCAGCATCTGGGTGCAAGATAGGATGAAAGGCAGTTAAAATATCTCCTTTCAGAGATAGTAGGAACTGCAGATGCTGGAGAATCTGAGATAACCAGGTGTAGAGCTGGATGAACACAGCAGGCCAAGCAGCATCAGAGGAGCAGGAAGGCTGACGTTTCGGGCCTAGACCCTTCTTCAGAAATGGGGGAAGGGGGTTCTGAAATAAATAGGGAGAGAGGGGGAGGCGGATAGAAGATGGACAGAGGAGAAGATAGGTGGAGAGCTCTCTGGGCTCGATCTGGAACACTTAAGCCTCACTTGCCCCTTCTTTCCCATGGAACTCTAAAACCCCGTTCCCAAAACATTTATTTTTCTTCCCAATATACTTCCACTTGGTACCAGCTGGTCCCTGCCGTCCGAACAAGAATTCACACCCACTCACAGACTAGCACTCTCCTCCTGTTTCTAGCGTCAGCTGATGAATGGCATCCAGATGAAGCTCGACAATTAAAACTGCAACCTGTTAATATCATGTACATCTGATGTGTGCCCTGTACCCCCATGTTCAGGCAATGTACTCGGTTAGAAAATATTGAGGAGAAGGTCATCACTGAACTAACCGCCCAGTTTATTACCCCAGCTTCTTGTGGCCAGAAATCCCTCTCTGGACTCCTATCCTTCTTCTTTTTGACTCCCATTCTCCACCTTCCATGCAGTAACACATATGGCAGAAAAAGCCAATACACTGATGCCTCATGGAGTATCTATGTCTAATAGTACAGTAAAGGCAAGAGGAAACAGCCATTGAAACAATGCAATGAGTGTGCAGTTCTTTAAAAAAAAACCTGACTATAATGTTGAGATATGATGGGGAGAATATTTCCAAATTTTTTTGTCCCAGAAGAAAGCCTTGCCAACAAATTGAACAGAAATTGTAAAAACTGACTTAACTCAGGGATCCATGCCCTTGTTTCCAGGGAGTGGAGTCAGAGGGAGGAGCACACAAAGTGACTGAAAAAGTGAGGACTTTTCAGGAAAGCTGTGACCTGATTGACTGAGAGGAAATCTGTCCTAAATTTGAAAAAAAAAACACTGCAAAACTAATTAATAAACTAATTAACTAACTAGGAATTAACTAACTAATAAATGAATTAATTAACTGTGGATTAACTAACTAATAAAGTAATTAACTAAGTAGAGACAGCTGGGCAGGTGATGTGCTGTAGCTGTATGATGTGGGAGCTGGCCTATCCCATTGTGAACTGCAGTGACCACATCTGCAGCAAATGTTGGTTGCTTGAGGAAATTTGGCTCAGAATTGATAAGCTGGAGTCTGAGCTTTGGACATTGTAGCACATCCAGGAGGGGGTGGCTTACCTAGATGCTTTGTTTCAGGAGGTATTCACACCTGGTACCTCAAATTTGTTCAGTGGCCAGGGACAGCAGGGTGTGATAAAAAATTTGAGGCAGGTAGAGGGATCCTGTACTCAGGAACAGAAGAGCCTCAGCTCTTGACCTTGTTCAACAGGTACTTGCTCCTTGTGTTGATGAGGAACAGGGTTGTTGAGAGGATGCGCCAGCTGACCATGGCACCATGGTACAGGAAGCCATTCAACCGTGGGTGGGGAGGAGAAAGACAAGTGGTAGTTGTAGGGAATTGTCTAATTAGGGGAATAGATAGCATCCTTTGTAAGCAGGATCAAGAGTCCCATCCGGTAGGTTAACTGCCCAGTCCCAACGTGAGGAAGAGGGAGGATCCAGTTGTTGTGGTCCACGTCAGGAGAAACAACATGAGCAAGGTGAGAAAAGAGGACCGAGTTGGGGATCATCAGGAACTAGGGACTAAATTAAAGAACAGGTCCTCAAGGGTTATAAACTCTGGATTACTAGCTGAGCCACCTGCAAATTGGCATAGGGACACGAGAATAAGGGAAGAAACACGTGGCTAAAGGAGTAGCGCGGGAAAGAGGGGCTCCTTTTCATGGGGCACTGGCATTAGTATTGGAACAGGAGGGATCTGTACCGCTGGGACAGTGTCCACCTGAACCGAGCAGGGACCAATGTTCTAATGAAAAAGGTAACCAGGCAGCCAACAGGACTTTAAACTAGAAAGTTGGGGTTGGGGTGGAGGGGGTGCTGGAAAGATAAAAAGCCAAGAAGCATCATGGTCAATGCGAAACAAAGCTGCAGTTTAACATCTGTGGGGGTGGATTCAACTGCATGGAAAAGTATGAAAGAAATAAAAAGAAAGGAGAACTTGGGAGAGGTTACTAAAGTCTCCAGAACACAAAATAGGACCGAGTGTTTGGAAAGGGTTAGGAATTTAACTTCAAGCATCAGATAAATATCAGACAAAGGGATGACAATGAGAAGAGAGATGGTAAATACAGGACTGAAGGTGTTGTATCTGAATGCACGCAGTATATGAAATCAGATAAATGAGCTTGTGGTGCAGATTGAAATTGGCAGGTATGACATGGTGGGCATCACAGAGACATGGCTGCAAGGGGATCAGGACTTGGACCCAAATATTTAAGGATATACATCCCATCGAAGAGACAGGCAGGTGGGCAGAGGGGGTGGAGCTGCCTTATTTGTAAGAAATGAAATGAAATTGATAGCAAGAAATGACATAGGGTCAGATGATGTAGAATGTGTGGGTAGCACTGAGGAACCACAAAGGCAAAAAAAAAGCATTAATAGGAGTTATGTAAAGGCCTTTAAACAGTAATCAGGATGTGGGGCACAAGATACCCCAGGAGATAGAAAGGTGTGTAAGAAAGGCAAGGCTACAGTGATCATGGGGAATTTCAAGACGCAGGTGGACTGGGAAAATCAGGTTGGTAGTGGATCGCAAGAAAAGTAATTTGTAGAATGTCTACGAAATGGCTTTTTGGAGCAGCTTGTGGTGGAGCCCACAAGGGAACAGGTAATACTGGACTTGGTGGTGTACAATGAGACAGACTTGATAATGGAGTTTAAGGTGAAGGAACCTTTAGGAGGTAGTGACCATAATATGATAGAATTTAATCTGCAATTTGAGAAGGAGAAGCTGGAATCAGATGCAACGGTATTACAGTTGAATAAAGGCAAATACAGAGACATGAGGGAGCAGCCTAGCAGGAAAGACAGTGGAACAGCAATGGCAGGAGTTTCTGGGAGTAATTTGGGAGAGACAGCAAAATTCATCCCTCGGAGAAAGAAGCATACTAAAGGGAGGACAAGGCAACCATGGCTGAAGTCAGGAAGTCAGGAACAGCTTAAAAGCAAAAGAGAAAGTATATAATGTGGCGAAGGGCAGGGCAAAGCCAGAAGATTGGGAAGTCTGCAAAGGGGCCAACAGAGGACATCTTGAAATGAAAAAGGGAGAAGATTAAATATGAGGGTAAGCTAGCCAGAAATATAAAAGATGATTGTATATCTAAAGAAATTCTTACAAAGGGCAAAAGAGAGGCAAAAGTGGACATTGGGCTGCTGGAAAATGACTCTGGAGAAGTAGTAACGGGGAACAAAGAAATGGCAGAGGAACCAAACAAGTACTTTGCATCAGACCACACAAAGGAGGTGCTAGAAAAATTGAAAGCTCTGAAGGTGGATGAATAACTTGGACCAGATGGACCACACCCCAGAGTTTTGAAGGAGATAGCTGCAGAGATCCTTCAGGAATCCCTGCAGTCAGGCAAAAGATGGGAAATCTTACAGGCCGATTAGCCTGACCTTGGTTGTTGGTAAAATTTTGGAATACATTGTGAAGGACAAGATTTCTGAATGCTTGAAAGTGTATGGTAAAATAGGGCATAACTTCATTGTGGGGGGCCGGGGTGGTGGGGGGTATACCTGACAAATCTGTTCGAATTCTTTGAGGAGGTAACAAGCAGGTTAGACAAAGGAGAGCCAATGGATGTTATCTACTTAGACCTCCAGAAGGCCTTTGACAAGGTGCCACACAGCAGGCTTTTGAGTAAGATAAGAGTATGTGGTGTTAGAAGCAAGGTACTAGCATGGATAGAAGACTGTGCTTTCTGGCAGACAGCCAGGGTGGGGATAAAAGGGTCCTTTGTGGGGTGGCAGCCAGAGACTAGAGGCGTTCTGCAAGGATCAGTTTTGGGACCACAACTTTTCATTTTATACATTAATGATCTAGATGGAAGAATTGAGGGCATTCTGGTTAAATTTGCAGATGATACACAGATAGGTGGAGAGACAAATAGTATTGAGGAGGCAGAGAGGCTGCAAGAAGGTTTAGACCGGTTAGGCAAGTGGGCAAAGAAGTGGCAGATGGAATATAATGTAGGAAAGTATGAGATCATGCATTTTGGTCGGAAGAATAGAGGCATAGACTATTTTCAAAATAGGGAGAAAATTCAGAAATCTGAAGTGCAAAGGGACTTGGGAGTCCTAGTCCAGGATTCTGTCAAGGTTAACCTGCAGGTTGAGTCAGTAGTCACGAAGGCAAAGACAATGCTGGCATTTATTTTGAGAAGACTACAAGATAAAAGCAGGGATGTACCTCTGAAGCTTTATAAGGCTCTGGTCAGACCACATTTAGAATATTGTGGGCAATTTTGGGCCCCATATCTCAGGAAGGATGTACTGGCTCTGAAGCAGGTCCATAGGAGGTTCATAAGATTAATCCCAAGAATAAAAGTCTTCACATATCAGGAATGTTTGAGGACTTGGTCTATATTTGATGGAGTTTAGAAGGCTTGGCGGGGGGTCTAATTGGAACTTGCAGAATACTGAAAGGCCGGAATAAGTGGACATTTGTAAGATATTTCCATTAGCAGGACAGACTAGGACCCGAGTGCACAGCCTTAGAGTAAACAGAAGACCCTTTAGAAAGGAGATGAGGAGAAACTTCTTCAGCCAGAGAGTGGTGAATCTATGGAATTCATTGCCACAGAAGCATGTGGAGGCCAGGTCATTGAGTATATTTAAGACAGAGATAGATAGGTTCTTGACTGTTATGGGGATCAAAGATCATGGGGAGAAGGTAGAAAAATGGAGTTGAGAAACTTATCAGCCATGATTGAATGGCAGAGCAGACTTGATGGGCCGAATGTCCTAATTTCTGCTCCTATGTCTTATGGTCTAAATTAGTTTTGTCCATAACAGCTGAAAATACATGCTTTGAGTAGGATTGAGAGTTCACATTGTTCACAGTATCACCACAATAAGTTTAAAAATCTTTCAGTTCAGAACATTATGAAGCAGACAAAACTGAAAGAAGATCCATCAACTTTATCTTAACTGGTTAATTTGATGATAGGACAGTGTCAAACTTCACCATTATCTTGTAAATAAATGCTAGCATTTTAAGTTCAATAGGTAATTTGGCTATTCCTAAATTACCTGAAAGTCAAAGTATATTCTCATCTTGAATTCAGCCTGTTGTACTCCAGTCTGGGGAATGCAAATAGTTGCATTGTAGTACAAAATTTGAAAATGGTTCGAGCTGCCCCCGAGATACCTATACTATATACTCACTTAGGGCAGCATGGTGGCTCAGTGGTTAGCACTGCTGCCTCACAGTGTCAGGGACTTGGGTTCAATTCCACCCTCGGGCGACTATCTATCTGGAGTTTGCACATTCTCCCCGTGTCTGTGAGGGTTTCCTCCAGGTGCTCTGGTTTCCTCCCACGGTCCAAAGATGTGCAGGCTAGGTGGGTTGGCCATGCTAAATTTCCTATAGTGTCCAGGAATATTTGGGTTAGACATGGGGAAATACAGGGGTAAGGGGAATTAGTCAGGGTGGGATGCTCTTTGAAGGGGTGGTGTGTACTTGTTGGGTCAAATGGCCTGTTTCTATGATGTTGTAGGCAGAACATCTTTTTGGCTTCAAAGCAGTATCAGTTTGGTGGAAAATATCACTTGTGTAGCAACTCATAACTGGAGTGTGAAATCGCTAGCTTAAACTGATTATCAAATTCTTGAGATACTGTGCCTTTTCCAGGGTAGTGAGCTATTTACAGATCTTGAGTTGGTGACTTAACACCCGCATGTGACTATGCATGACAGCAACCATGATCTGATCAGGCTCGTCTTTATTCCACTGGACAGATTTACATGAAAAATGGGTCATGAGCAGCTATGGTCTATTTGGTCTTCAGAAACTACTCTGCCAATCAATAAGTTGATGACCTGATTGTGGTCTCAATTCTAACCTCCTGTCCACACTTCACAACCCTCTACTCCTTTGTCTATTAAAACTCTACCTAACCCTGCTGTGAATTAAATTTAAGCATCCATTGTTTTCTAGGGAACAGACTTTTATAGGCTAGCGATGCCCTGAAAAACATTCTCATCTCCAGCTTCTGGTCTCTGTGACAAAAGAACCATCTTCCTTGTATTTGTTAGATCAAGTTCTTTCAGGATCTTGTTTCAATACAATCGCCTCTTCATCATCCAAACTCTAACCTGTTCAATATTTTTCAAGATGACCCTTTTATCCCAGGAATAAACTGTCTTTGAACTGCTAACACAATTATAATTTTTCAAATTAGGGGTCCTACACTGAACACCACATCCTAGACGTGGTCTCACTAAGGCCTGCACAACCGCAGTAAAAAAATCCCTATTTTATATGCTCCATTCCGCTTACAATAAATGACATTGTCTGATCTGCTTTTAATCACTTGTTGGACCTGCATTGTACCTTGTGATTTCATAACACCAGGGCACCCAGAATCATCTGCCTCAATTCTACAATCTTTTCCCATTTAAATAACATACTACTTTTCTATTCTTCTCCCAAAGTGGATAAGTTTACATTTTTCCCACATTCTACTCTATGTGCTTATTTGTTTGGTCTTTCACTTTATCTCTATCTCTTTGTAGATACTCTACCTTCCTCTAACAACTTACTTTTCTGGCTACTTTGGAGTCATCAGCAAATTTGGTCATTATATGTTTGGTTCCTTCATCCAGATCAATGTGTAAGTTGTACTTCTGCTCTGTACCTATACCCTTGACATTGTCAGTGTCTAAAAAGTTAGTTAGTTCTTAAATATATTGCCCCATTGTGGTAGTGAATTTTCAAGGGTCACCACCTGAATAAAGACATTCCCCCAGTGTTAGACATAAAACGGTCTACCTTGTATCCTGAGACCATGACCCCATGAACCAGAACATCATCCTACATAAAATCTGTCCAGTCCTGTCAGATTTTCATACATTTCAATAAGATACCCTCTCAATCTTCTCAAACTCCAGTGAATGCAAGCCTAGTTGACCCAACCTCTCCTGGTATGATAATGTTATTCCAGGAATCTGCCTAGTGAATTGCTACTGGACTCCCCTCTGACTAGTATGTACCTTCTTGGCTAAAGAGATAAAAACAGCGGATAATATTCAGGGCATTAGGAAGGCCACGCCTGTACAGCTGCATCAGGTAAAACAGTTTAAATACAAAACTTGATGATGAAATGTATTGGGCTTACTGAAGCTCCATTTTGAAGTAAATAAGTCAGACCAGGAAAAATCATTTTCATGACCTCCTGTTTTCTTTTCCTTCCAGAGCAGCAAGACAGCCTTACCACTGTTAGACTATCGGACCTACAGTCTCCCTCTGTCCCATCCTTTCTTGAATAAACGTGATCCTTCCAGAATCTATGGAATTTTAAAAGGTTATTACCATGTGCATTTGTCTTGTGTAACAATGGTAGTATTCGTATCTCTGGGCCAGAAGTCCTGGGTTCAATCCTACCTATCACCGATGTGTCTCATCACACATTTAAACACGTTGATTTGAAAACAAAATCTATAATTGAGTGCCACTTAAGACACTAGGATGTAGGCCACATTCTCCACAAACTTGTCAGCCTTTTGTTTAATAGTTTTCCAACCATCCTTCCTTCAATTCATAGAAGATCATACAAACCTACAAAATAGAAGCAGGCCATTTGGCCCTTGAGTTCACATCGACCTTCTGAAGAGCATGCCACCCAGACCAAGACCCACCCCCTACCCAGCATTTCCCGTCCTAGACACTAAGGGCAATTTCACATGGCCAATCCACCTAACCTGCACATCTTTGGACGATGGGAGGAAACTGGAGGAAATGTAAGGACTCCACACAGAGACTCATCTGAGGCTGGATTCGAACCCAGGTCCCTGGCACTGTGAGGCAGCAGTTCCAGGTCATTACCATCATAAACAATCATTCAATGCATCACTAACAATGCATAATCTAAAGACTAGGAACATAGATACAAATCATAACTGGCAAATTTGCAGTTGCTGCAGTCAGACATCTTTTGGCAGGAGGCACACAGAACAACATTGGAGCACTTTATTAATGTCTCCAAAGCATAAACCATAAGAAATAGGAACAGAAGCAGGTGGTTCGGGCTCTTGCTGACTTGAGAAGTTAAAACATCCCTGCTGACTTACTGAGGCCTTGGCTTATGAACAACCACAATGGAGAAGGTTCATTCAGGAATGCACCAAAATCATTGAGGCAACACCAGGAGAGGAGATAGACGAGTAGACGTGTCAGGGGGAGCACACACACTACCCAAATCTTCAAGCCTAATGCATAACAAATCCAAATTCAAACATCAGCCAAACACAAGTGGAAACTGGATATCCTTGATCCTGACAGACTGCCTTAAGAGCCTATGTACAGTATTTTTAAAAATCTCTCATTCTAAATCCCAAAATGAAACGGAATTGGTTGCCCTGGATTAGCGCAAATTAATAATTTTGCTAGATGTTTAGAAGGGTTTTGACAGAATAAATTTAAAAACCCACTATCTCCTACATCTGGTTGAAGACAAGGGGGTCAACACGAATTGACTGCCTCATTGCACTTTTAGTCTTTTGCCAACAGCTGGGTGGTAGATTCAGAATAAACAGTTTAAAGTCCGTACTTGCATGCAAATCTGCTGAATTCACAAAGCAAATACAAATGACCAATAAATAGTAATTTAGCACTTGCTCACTGACTTTGCAGCAGGTGCTTCCCACCTTTCTTTTAAAATTTAACCTATTTTTCCTAATCAACCTTTTCAGATATGTTATTACATGCCTTTGGAGCAGGTGGGACTTGAACCCAAGCCTCTCAGTTCAGGGTTAGGGATACTACCACTGCACTACAAGACAGCCCAATAGGTATTTTCCTACCTGATATGGTCACTTGAATTCAGCTGCTGCATGAATGTCTTATTTGGATTTGACCCGTTCAAAAGAATTTGCCTGTTTACAGCATTATGCAGTTTCAGGTTGGTTGCTAAGTAATTATTAAAATTGTAAATGCTCAAAACTAGAACTATTTTGAACACAACAACAGGAGTAGGATACATAGATCTTTGATTCTATTCTCACAATTAGATTTTGGCCGATGCTCATTTGCTATCCTTGCTTTAGCTCAGTTGATATCCTCCTCTAGTGAAAAGGTAATTGTCTCATTATTTACATTTAGGTCATCGATAATACTGTGCTTAGTATTCTTGCCTGTCACATGGGAGGTCAGAGTTCATTTCTCCACTGGGGAGGATTCAATATTTGCTTTTCCCGGAGCTGGTACAGAAACAATAGGTTGAATTATCTCCTCCTATATCGTAAAATCCTACAATTTTCAATTGACCCAGCAGCAGTCACAACTCCAACTATGTGTCTTGGTTGACAGCATTTCTGAAAGCTCGGCCAGAGTCTAGCTCAGATTCTGACCATGTGACATTTAATCACATGAAGTCTCATCACTTGCGTCCTGAACTCTTGGCTTTATTTGTCCATGGGAAATAGAGCGCAGCTGGCTAGATTAGCACTTATTGCCCATCCTGAACAACACAGAGGTCAGTTAAGAATCAATTGCTGATTATCTGGGGTCTGGAATGATGAGCAGGCCAGAGTTGGTTAATTACCAAAAGGACATTAGTGAACCTGATACATGACATTTGCAACGAATGCCGCATTTACTCAATGTGCATTGGGATGATTATTCATAGAATACCTTCGGTCAGGGTTCCTCAAACAATGGGTGATAACTGGATGAGCGATCTCCTCATGAGTTCTAAGGCAGCAATGGTGACTGTGGAGTGGAAACTCCCGTGGGACAATGCTGGAATTCTCAGTAATTTCACCAGCAGTTTCAAGCCCCTATTAGTAATGCATTTGTGTACACCCCACATCCCATGTAAGCAGCACTTTGCACAATGAATTACTTTGTCTTACAGGCAATGAATTATTCATGAAATTTAGCTTCCAAATGCTGATTGACTGATTTCCACAAACAGCTGAGATTTGACAATTGCTGAAGAAGATGAAACTCTCGCACTTTAGAGTTATGGAATAAGTTGATTTAGTTCTGGAGAAGGGTCACAGGACTTTCACAACATTAAATCTGTTTCTTTCTTCACAGATGCTGCCAGAACTACTGAGTTTCTCATGCAATTTTTGCATCTCTAGTACCTGCTGTTCTTCCTTTCATGTTAATAAGTTAATTTGTTTTTGTTTAAAACAAGCTGTATTTATTTTAAATCAGAGACATGGGGGTAGGATTAGATGGTTTCCAGAGTAGGTGGGAACTTGAATGCAGGCCTCCCAAACCAAAGGTTGGGATACTACCACTCCACCACAGTAGCCCTCCCTTGGGACTCAGGATTTCGATTGCACCGATTTTAAATGGGGGTTTTTGAGTTTCTTAAATTAACTTGTTGTTCATCAAGCAAAACTTGCCACAAGGAAGCACAACCCCACCAGGGGTTTTTTTTGTAAATTTTAAAATTTATTTTAGACTCATACAACATGAAAACTGACCTTTTGGTCCAAGTCGTCTATGCTGACCAAGTTTCCCAAACTACACCAGTCCCACCTGCCTATATCCCATATAGGGATATCCCTATATCCCTTTGGCCCATATCCCTCGAAACCTTTCCTATTTATGTGCCTGTTCACATATCTTTTTAATGTTGTAAACATTAATGTACCTGCATCTATCACTTCTTTGACAGTTCATTCCACACATTAACTACCCTCTGTGTGAAAACGTTGCCCCTCGGATCCTTTTAAATTTTTCTCCTCTCGTTTTAACAATCTGCTCCCTAGTTTTTAACTCCCTTACCCTAGGGAAAAGACCCTTGCTATTCACCTTATCAATGCCCCTTGTAATTTTGTGTTCCACTTGGGACTATTACTGGAAATCTGGTTCAGAACTGATTCAGCCCAGAAGCAGAAAGAAAGTAAAATACTGCCAGTCTTGTAGTAAGGAAAACTCCGACACAGAGGGTCACTTTTATCCTACTACCTCTGAAACAATTTTAACCCCACTGCGAAGCCTCTTCTAAAGATGCCTTTTCTGAAGAAGGGTCCAGGCCCGAAACGTCAGCCTTCCTGCTGCTCTGATGCTGCTTGGCCTGCTGTGTACAGATCTACACCTTGTTATCTCGTGTTTGTTATAGTTTCTGAGGGCCAGAGATTATGCTCTGATATTTCTCTGAAAGGTTAGGGAGGGACAAGTAATTTCCAGGTAAGTTTCCTGCATTTTTTCCAGTTTTCAACCACAAACCTGTTTTCAGCTGGTTTAGTTTATTCCATATTTAAAATGATCTTTAACTCTCGTCTATTTAACTGCCCCACTTGTTCATAAACCAAAACTGCACCGTTTGTGTTTTATTTAGAATCGCGAACCGTTAATTGTTGACAAAGAAAGAGATCCGATCAGATAAAAACATCTTGATCAGTCTAGCCCGGGTGCACTGAGAACCGCTTCAGTCCCAGCTCCGTCCTCCCCTCGCTGCCGGCCCCAGATCCAAGCTCCGGCCTCTCCCATTCCCCAACAAACCTGCAGCCGCTGAGCTCAGATTCCACGAAAGGAGCAGCGGAACGACCAGAACCACCCAGATCCCGCAAATCGGCATCAGATACGGTCTGCTCTCCGCGATCGGATTAAACGAGAAATGATCCCAATCCAGTCTCAGTCTTTCTTCAGAGAATCTGTTGGGTGAGAAAATTCATTTCTGTGTTTCGTTGGGGCATAAAGGGGTTCAATAGCGAGCAGGACTTCGCTTCCAGCTTCTACAGCATAAACATCGGGATCTTCTTGTCAGAAACAACAGTGGAGCTGGAGGAACGTAACACGTCCCGCAGCATCACAGAACATCCCCTCCTCCCATCTTAAGCCGCACCCCCATCTCCTACCGACCAACTTCATCCCGCCCCCTTGACCTGTCCGTCCTCCCTGGACTGACCTATCCCCTCCCTAACTCCTTACCTACACTCACCTTTCCTGGCTCCATCCCTGCCTCTTCGACCTGTTTGTTTCCTCTCCTCTATCCCTCTTCTATCCACCTACCCCTCTCTCCCTATTTATTTCAGAACCCCCTTCCCCTCCCCCTTTTCTGATGAAGGGTCTAGGCCCGAAACGTCAGCCTCTCTGCTCATATGATGCTGCTTGGCCTGCTGTGTTCATCCAGCTCTGCACCTTGTTGTCAAGGAAAGCTGACGTATCTGACTCCACCACATTTATCCCTCCCCACCCTTACCTGCTTTCCGGAGGGACCACTCTTACCGTGACTCCCTTATCCGCTCCACACTCCCCACCAGCCCCACCACACCCAGCACTTTTCCCTGCAACCGCAGGAAGTGCTACACCTGCCCCTACACCTCCCCCCTCATCCCCATCCCAGGCCCCAAGAAGACTTTCCACATCAAGCAGATGTTCACCTGCACATCTGCCAATGTGGTATACTGCATCCGGTGTACCCGGTGTGGCTACCTCTACATCGGGGAAACCAAGCGGAGGCTCGGGGACCGCTTTGCAGAACACCTACGCTCGGTTCGCACTAAACAACTGCACCTCCCAGTCGCGAACCGTTTCAACTCCCCCTCCCATTCCTCAGACGACATGTCCATCCTGGGCCTCCTGCAGTGCCACAACGATGCCACCCGAAGGTTGCAGGAACAGCAACTCATATTCTGCTTGGGAACCCTGCAGCCCAATGGTATCAATGTGGACTTCACAAGCTTCAAAATCTCCCCTTCCCCTACCGCATCCCAAAACCAGCCCAGCTCGTCCCCGCCTCCCTAACCTGTCCTTCCTCCCACCTATCCCCTGCTCCCACCTCAAGCCCCACCCCTATCTCCTACCTACTAACCTCATCCCGCACCCTTGACCTGTCCATCCTCCCTGGACTGACCTATCTCCTCCCTACCTCCCCACCTACACTCACATTCACTGGCTCCATCCCCGCCTCTTTGACCGGTCTGTCTCCTCTCTACCTATCTTCTCCTCTAACCATCTTCTATCCACCTCCCCCTCTCTCCCTATCTATTTCAGATCCCCCTTCCCCTCCCCCATTTCTGAAGAAGGGTCTAGGCCCGAAACGTCAGCCTTCCTGCTCCTCTGATGCTGCTTGGCCTGCTGTGTTCAGCCAGCTCTACACCGTATTATCTCAGATTCTCCAGCATCTGCAGTTCCTACTATCCAGGAAAGCTGACGTTTCGGGTCAAGATTAAAGCGCATGGGATTGGGGGAAGTGTATTCACCTGGATAGAAAACTGGTTTGCAGAGAAGAAACAAAGAGTAGGAATTAATGGGTACTTTTCAAATTGACAGGCAGTAACTAGTGGGGTGCCACAGGGATCGGTGCTGGAACCCCAACTTTTCACAATATATATTAATGATTTGGATGAGGGAACAAAATGTAACATCTCAAAGTTTGCAGATGATACCAAGTTGAGTGGTGGGGGCGGTGGTGCGTGAAGTTGAACTATGACGAGGATGCAGAGATCCTTCAGCATGATCTTGACAGGTTGGGTGAGTGAGCAAATCAATGGCAGATGCAGTATAATTTGGATAAATGTGAAGTTATTCACTTTGAAAGCAAAAACAAGAAGGCAGATTGCTACCTGAATGGCTGTAAGTTGGAAGAGGGGAGTGTGCAGTAGACCCTGGGCGTCCTTGTGCACCAGTTGTTGAAGGTAAGCATGCAGGTGCAGCAGGTGATAAAGAAGGTAAATGGTATGGTGGCCTTCATCGTGAGAGGTTTCGAGTATAGAAGCAGGAATGTGTTGGTGCAGTTATACAGGGCCTTGGTGAGGTCACACCTGGAATATTGTGCGCAGTTTTGGTCTCCTTTTCTGAGAAAGGATGTTCTTGCTCTGAGGCAGTGAAGGTTTACCAGGTTTATTCCAGGGATGAGGAGAGATTGACTAGGTTAGGATTGTTTTTGCTGGAGTTCAGACAAATGGGGGGGTGCGGAATCTTATAGAGACTTATAAAATTCTAAGAGGATTACACAGGGTAGTTGCAGGGAAGGTGCTCCCGGTGGTGGGTATGTGCAGAAACAGATCTCACAGTCTGAGGATTCGGGGTACACCATTTAGGACAGAGATGACAAGACATTTCTTCACCCAAAGAGTGGAATTCATTACCACAGGAAGTAGTTGATGCCAAAACATTGAATGTATTCAAAAGACAGCGAGATATAGCACTTGGGGTGAATGGGATCAAAGGTTATGGGGAGAAAGCAGGATGAGGCAACTGAGTTAGATGATCAGCCATGATTGTGATGAATGGCAGAGTAGGCTCAGAGGGTTGAATGGCCTCCTCCTGCTCCAATGTTTCTACGTTTGACTCCCTCCCCAACCATCATGACTACCATGAAACGCTCCATCCTTTGTGTCTTCAGAGACCAAACTTTGTGTAATAGTTGGGATATATGTAACATTCTAGTGAACTTTCTCATCCACAGTAGCTGCTTTCCTTCAGGGAGGATGCAGGGGAACCATTCTAATCTTGCACTTGTATCATAGAGATGCCAGCAATCCCACCACTGTCATTCTGCCACCTCTAACTGACCCCTTCCCACAGCTACCATGAGCTTACAGCTGGGATTCTGAAGTTCGCAGTCCTTGTTGTGGTTGATCTGAAGCAATGGGGCAGCTTATAGAATGAATAGACCTCCCTTCCACCACTAGAATTGCACATGCCTGAGAAAACACAAGACGGCAATCAGGCTACAGTGTACTGAGGTTCCATAACTTCACTGGATCTCTTTGGAATGTGATGCCATGGGTTCCAGAGATAGGCTGATTTACTTGGGAATTGAATCATGATTCTCCATCCACTGAACTCATGATTAATTGGATGACCCTTCAGTTGACCAAAGGCGTGCAGATTAAGTGGATTGGCCGTGCTAAAAAAAAATTGTTCCGTGGTGTCCATCAATGTGCAGGTTAGTTGGGTTAACCATGGTAAAAACCCAGTGGGGGGGCGGGTTACAGGGATGGCGTGGCTGGGTTTGAGTGGGACGCTGTTTGGTGAGTCAGTGCAAACCCGATGCCAAATGGCCTCTTCCTGTAGTGTAGGCATTCTATCATTCTACAACCAGAAAATGTAAGCTTCAACTCTCCTATTGAGTGGGGAGGTGATAGCCGAGTGGTATTATCGCTGGGCTATTAATGCAGAGACCCAAATAACATGCTGGGGACCAGGGTTCGAATCCTACCATGGCAGACATTACAATTTGAAGTCAATGTAAAATATCTGGAATTAAGGATCTAATGATGACCATGAATCCATTGTTGATTGTCGGGGAAAAACCCATTTGGTTCACTGATGTCCTTTAGGGAAGGAAACTGCCATCCTTACCTGGCCTACATGTGACTCCAGATGCACAGTGATATGGTTGACTCTGAACTGCCCTCTGGAGAGTTAGGGATGTGCAATAAATGCTGCCTAGTCAGCGACACCCTCATCCTGTTAATGAATGAAGGAAAAAAAATTTGCATCAAGAATTTCTTCCACTTTGAGTGTGATCTTTTACCACATCAAAAGAAATTTGCACAGCTGTTGAAATTGGTGAAATCACAATTCATTCTTCAAATTGATATGTTTGATGCTCCTCCTGACCAAGCTCCCTCTCCCCCATTCTTCACTTCCCTGAACACGTGATAATCCCCCCGGTTCTTTTCAGTTGATCCCTCCTTGCTAAAAATGAATTTTTGCCCTTTGCCCTGAGCTCATAAATATTCAGGTCCCAATGCACCTCTCAATCCTCTACCATTCCACAATCAAGTCCACCCACACCATCATATTTCTTGACCTCCTTTATGCAGCGCCCCAATCCTTACCCAAAAAACCCCATACTACTCGATTCAACTGTCCTCTATGACTGTGGCTGTATCCTCCAAGAGCCATGACCACCTGACACATCCCCAGCAGCAAGGAACATGCCCTGCATAGCGAGGTCCCCATCATTCTGTCTTTGCAGCCAAGGTCCCAAACAATGGAGAGGACAGAAACTGCTGCGATATCTACCCTTCTGCTTGTGGATAGACATTGCCTCTGCCCTGGACAGACTGTGCCCGACTCTTAAATTAAAACAAAGTACTGCAGATGGTGAATATCTGAAATAAAACAATTTACCATTAATGACTAATCTGCATCTATATCTTTCCTTTGTCACAGCTTATATTCCCTTTATCTTTTCTTCTGGGCACTCCCTCACCACCTGTTCCAGTGGCTCCTCCTCCACTAACGAACATTGTTTTCCGATTTCCTTCAGTCACAAAAAAGAGACATATAGGATTAAAACAAAACTCTCTCACTGCACAGATGCCACCCAGTCCTGCTGAATTTCTCCAGGACAGTTTTATTTCTGTGCCTCACCCTTGCCCCACTGACCCTTCTCCTCTTAGCTATTTGCAGTGTCTATGCCCTTTGGCCACAGCCTGCCTCCATGGCAGATTCAAACCGTACCATATTAAGTCCAAAAGCTTATACAGAACTGCAGGAAATAAAATACATTTAGAAATGGTAACCTGCAGGAAAGGAAACATTATTTTAATTAATGTGATGCATATTCTTATTTTGAAAATGCATTGTTGTATTGTCCTGCCTCAGGTGGTAAATTGAACAAAGAATTTTTACAGGTGTTTTGTTATAAGAAAATGAAACCCAACCTGCCTGTTTGTATTGTACACACTAGCCATCATCAACCTGTCAGGATTTAATATATAATTTTAATGAGAATGTATGATATACAAAGGGAGGATAGTTTAGGACCTTTATTAAAAGGGAACAAAATTTTCATTAACACAGTTCTGAGGAAGGGTCGCCGGATCCGAAACATTAACTCTGTTTTGTCCTTCCCAGATGCTGCCAGACCTGCTGAGCTTTTCCAGCAACTTTGTTTTTGTTCCTGATTTACAGCATCCACAGTTCTTTTGGTTTTTACTTAAAATTTTCATTAAATTTAGTTTAACATACTAAACCCTAACAGACTGCCGTAGGTACAAAGTAAAGATATGTGAGTGTTATGGTTGTCTTTTCATTCTAAAATATTTACATGATTGCTGTTTAAGATTGCCAAACTTTGTTCAATTTTACTTAGTCTAATGCTAGATCTGTATCATGTTACACAAAAGCCCAGCTCTCGAGTAATGATGTGGCCCATTGGAATGATTAAACACAATTACTTCCAGGATTGTGAATTCCTAGCTCTAATGCCACTATCAATGTGGTTGCTTCAGATATTAACATTTCTAAGTAAAGAAGATTATTACTCAATTTCCTTTTTTTAGGAAAAAAATGACACCTCTTTTTACAGTCTTTATTATTCTTTACTGTTTATTCTTGATAAAAGTATAATTCATGTTATCACTCAGATGGTAAAATCATGTTTCTTCATCTTGGAGGTTTGGTGTTCATTGCTCTCGGTGATGAGTAGGGATGCTGCAAAATGATGCATGTGCCTCTCCTGGAATTATGCTTGCTGTTGCTCACATTGTCTCCCTAGGTAGTGATATTTCCAAGGTTGTTGATTATCTTTTCTAATTTTCCAGTTCAGGTGTACGTTCAAAATAGATTCTATTCCTTCACATTTGCTTGCAGGTTTGATCTTATTCATGCATGACCTTGGGTTTTCAACTTCAGCAACACCTTTTACTGGGCTCCAGGTTTTTTCTGTTGAATCTTGCACATGTACAATTTGTCCTTTTATCAGCTCCAGTAGGGATTTAGAATGTTTGTTGAGGCATCGACCTCCAATTTCTAGTACTGCCATGAGTTATTATTTCACTTTCTCCTGGCCACGTGGAGGATGTATTTTGCTTGGAAGAGCAGTCTTATATGGATGTGCTCTGAAGAAGATTCTCTTTCAACAGATACTGCCAGATCTGCTGTGTTTTTCCAGTGTTTTCTGCTTATTTTAGATTTTCAGCATCCACACTGTTTTGCTTTTATATCAGTCTTATATTTTCTTCCATTCAACACCTCTGCATGTGATTTCATGTCAGCCTTGAGAGGTGTTAGTTGGTGACAATAAAGCAAGGTTTCAGTCTCAGTTTGTCTCTCAACACGCTGCAAATGTTCTTTTGACAGTCTGGATGTGTCTTTCTACAAGCTAGCATCTCTGTGATGAAATGATGTTCAACACACCTGCTAATTTGTTAAATTCTCTGAATGTCAACTGAATGCCATGATCACATTATTCCTTCTGGAATCCCTTGCTGATCCAACAGGACTCATACTCCTAAAGAAATTATTTGTTCATCTTCTCTGACGTGGTGAGAATGATGGCTGATGTGATGGTTTAATCAGGCAAGAGTCAAAACTCAGATTTCTGACATCAAGAAAATCTCGCTCAATTAAGTCCTCATACTTTAGAAAATTAATTCAGAATCTTGCCATCTGGCAGTGAGAAGCTTATTTCCATGTATTCGCATCTTGATAGCCCAACATTGAACTTCCAATCTTTCTCTCCACAATTGAGAAAATTGATGGCACACGATCTCAACTGGTAAAACAGAGTGGGTACCTGGCAACTTATACCATCAGCACCTATTGCAGCTCACTGAATGGCTGTGACTGCGGCCTTCAGTTGTTCAGCGGCGGGAGTCCGGGAGAGAGCGCGAGGGCAGCCTGGGAAAGTAAGCTTTCGATGTAAAAGTCTTAGCTCGCATTACTGTGGCCTTCAGTTGTTCAGCGGAGGAGGAGTCCCAGAGTGGGCGCGAGTGGTCGGCTGGGTAACGGTTATCTTTCACCCAATAAATTTGGGAAGCACTTGCTCCTTGCGTGGATAAGGAACAGGGCTGCAGGGAGGATGAGTTAACGGACCATGGCACCATGGTCCAGGAGGCCATTCAAGAGGGCGGAGCTAAAAGACAGATTGTAGTTGTAGGGGATTCCATCATCAGGGGGATAGACAGTATCCTTTGCAAGCAGGATAGAGAATCCCGCACGGTGTGTTGCCTGCCTGGTGCCAGGGTGCGAGACATCTCTGACCGGCTTGAGAGGATACTAGAGAGGGATGGGGAGGATCCAGTTGTTGTGGTCCACGTAGGTACCAACAACATAGGCAGGACTAGGAAAAAAGACCTGTTTTGGGATTATGAAAAGCTAGGACCAAATTTAAAAAACAGGTCTTCAAGGGTCATGGACAACAAGGTGCAGGGCTGGATGAACACAGCAGGCCAAGCAGCATCATAGGAGCAGAGAGGCTGACGTTTCGGGCCTAGACCCTTCATCAGAAAAGGGAGAGGGGAAGGGGGTTTTGAAATAATTAGGGAGAGAGTGGGAGGCGGAGAGAAGATGGATAGAGGAGAGGATAGGTGGAGAGGAAACAAACAGGTCGAAGAGG
>NC_063337.1:96190921-96205317 GCF_021869965.1 Rhincodon typus | reverse complement strand
GTTCCTCTGATGCTGCCTGGCCTGCTGTGTTCCTCCAGCTCCACACTTTGTTATCTCTGACTCCAGCATCTGCAGTTCTTGCTATCTCAGTTATTTATGTGAAATGTTCTGATCTATGTAAGCAATTTCAGCTACACATTCTATCTCATTTAAGTAACCTTGATTATGCAGAGTTACTGTTGTTCTACTTGCAGAGACTATATTAAGCAAGTATTTTTCCAATGCTCTAACTGCTGTCAGCCATGTTCTACTGCAGTAGCCCCGGGCAGCTGTCAGCCATTTTGTGCCGCTCAGTCATGGGGAGCCCTAATTGTTACCATTTTGAATTGAATCTGTCACTTAACTGAGAACAGGTTCAGATCAACAAACACTGGGCTGGTGAGTGAATGAGACTTGGTTTGCAAAAGGAAAGAGCAGAGTTATGGAAGACCACAAGGTTTTGCAGTGAAGAATATAGAAAGCTGGTCAAGAAAGTATTGGGGTAATTCAGTCTAGACTTGTCAAAGACATTATTGAAGGTGTCAATAGCAGGTGAGTTGAGGGTAAGGGCTGAGTCCTGCAATGTTATGGATGGGGTGACCTTATAGAAGTTTATAAAATCATGAGGGGCATGGATAGGGTGAATGGCCAAGGTCTTTTTCCCAGGGGAGGGCTGTACAAAACTAGAGGGCATGGGTTTAAGGTGAGAGGGGAAAGATTTAAAAGGAACGTAAGGGACAATATTTTCACACAGAGTGTGCTGTGTGTATGGAATGAACTACCAGAGGAAGTGGTGGAGGCTGGTACAATTACAATATTTAAAAGGCATCTGGATGGGTACATCAATAGGAATGTTTAGAGGGATGTGGGCCAAATGCTGGCAAATGGGACTAGCTTTATCTACGATAATTGGTCAGCATGGACCAGTTGGTCTGAAGGGTCTGTTTCCATGTTGTACAACTCTGTGCCTCTATGTGGAAATAGGCAATCTAACTCAAGTTCATTTCAAGGTCCAACATGACACCAAGCTTGTGAACAGTTTGGTTCAGCCTCAATAGAGCGATTGATTTAGTAGCTTGAGAATGGAGTTTGCAGTCTAGACTGTTGACAACCTCTTTGGTCATCCCAATATCCAACTGCAGGTTATTTGTGCTCAACAAGTACTGGATATAGTCTGATAATATAGCAATAATGGAGAAGTTGGGAGAATTGATGGTAAGGTAGGGCTGGGTGTTGACAGTGAACATGTGAAAACTAATACTATTTTCAGATGCTGTCACTGAGGGACAGTATATAAATGAGAAATAAGAGAGGAGCAAAGATGGGTTCTTGGAGGCATCAAAGGTGTGTGATTGGAAAGATACACAGGCCAAAATTAAGTGGGTCCAAATAATGACAGAGCAGTCCCATCTAGCTGAATGATGGTGAGGAGAATTTTGGTTAGCATGGTGTGCCCAACTGTGTTAAAGCCTGTAGACAGGTTAAATTGGACAAAGGGAGAAAGTTTACCTTCTCCACAGGCAAATAGGATATCTTTTGTGACTTTGGTAAGAGCTGTTTTATTTCTGTGGCTGGAAGGAAATCTGATTGAAGTAGTTCAAAGACAGAGTTCTGGGAAAGATGGGTCTGGTTTTGGGCAGCAACACTTTTGACAGGAAAGGGAGATTGCACCAGCAGTTTGCAAAAGTGTTGGATTGAAGGGTGAGAACAGCAGCTTTGAAGGAGTGAGAAACAGTACCTGAGGAAGGAGAACCATTAATGATATTACCTCATGTGGTGACTAAGAAAGGAAGTTAGATGGTCAGAAGAATAAAGGAACAATGTCGAGAAAGCAAAAGGTGAGTCTCACATATAACGTGAGCTCAGAGATGCGTGAGGAAAGATAGAAACTGGAGAAGGTTGTGGGCTCAGGGCTAGCGCAAGAGGAAACTTACAAGAAAATCTGGCTTGATGGGCTTGTGGGAGGGAGGATATTCACAGACGCAGCCAATTAAATGGTATAATTTCTAATAAAAAATATTCCATGTGTTCCATGGTCTTAATGTTGGAGGGGGAGGGGGTTTAAGAAGACTTTTGCAGGAAAAAAAGAGAAGCCAGGGTTATTGCTGCATTCCACAATAATCTTGGGATAGTGAGCTCTATTTGCAGATGGGTTTAGTTCTGAATAATGCTTTATGTGGTCCCACCAGACCTGACAGCGAATAGCTAAACCATTGCTAACCATTTTCCATTTAAGCATCATCCTTTGAGCTTAAGAAAACAGCAATGGTGCTCTGAAAAAGCGAACAACAAAGGCAAGGGAGAGTAATGGTTTTATTCAGCATGTCACATCAAAGATTAAGGTGTGTGTGTGTTTGTGTGCGCGCATTTGTGTGATTGATAAATTAGTCATTTGCTGCAGAATTGATGTAATGGACAGGGGGCTGCAGGGTAGTCAGAGATAGTAGGAACTGCAGATGCTGGAGAATCTGAGATAACCAGGTGTAGAGCTGGATGAACACAGCAGGCCAAGCAGCATCAGAGGAGCAGGAAGGCTGATGTTTCGGGCCTAGACTCTTCTTCAGAAATGAGGGAAGGGAAGGGGTTTCTGAAATAAATAGGGAGAGAGGTGGAGGCGGATAGAAGATGGATAGAGGAGAAGATAGGTGGAGAGGAGACAGACAGGTCAAAGAGGTGGGGATGGAGCCAGTAAAGGTGAGTGTAGGTGGGGAGGTAGGGAGGAGATAGGTCAGTCCAGGGAGGACGGACAGGTCATGGTGGGGGGAGGGATGAGGTTAGTAGGTAGGAGATAGGGGTGGGGCTGGAGGTGGGAGGAGGGGATAGGTGGGAGGAAGGACAGGTTAGGGAGGCGGGGATGAGCTGGGCTGGTTTTGGGATGCGGTCGGGGGAGGGGAGATTTTGAAGCTTGTGAAGTCCACATTGATACCATTGGGCTGCAGGGTTCCCAAGTGGAATATGGGACAACACATCCATAACAGCACAAGCCAAACAAGCCAGGGATTTCCTGGAGGCCTGGCATTCCAACTGGAACTCCATCAACAAACACATTGAACTGGACCCGATATACAAACCACTGAGAAATAGAACCGGAAGCAATGCCAACCACCCCAGCAAACCGAGGCACATAAATAACAAGCGGGACAGAACACCGACGCTTCACTGGAGGTGCACTGACGATGTTACCGAGCAGGGTGACGAAACATCTGCGACCAAACACACTGGCTTGGCGAACAAGTCTACAACAACACTCAGACACTTCCTGCTAACCACCTTCCAACCCTGGATCATGACTGCAACATTGAAAATCAGTGTTTAGCTTTCTGGTCCTAGTCATCGCCTTTTCATAATAAATATAGAATATCTGTACTGTCCATCCCCAATTAGGATGGTCTGATGGCTCTCTGCTTCTTCCGGGACTGTCACTGACCTCATCTCCTCTGGAGATGTCCCAATACATAGTCCCTTAACACTGCACCGTCCCCCATCTACCTCCTAACCAATATCCACAAATTGGACTGCTCTAACAGACCCACCATTTCAGCGTGTTCCTGCCCCATTGAACTTTCTTCTCCCAAATCTTGACTCTAAATTTTCTTGCTCCCTTGTTTCACAATTTCCAGTTTTCTGGTCCTAGCTGCTTCTTCTTCCTGGATGTCCAATCCTGCTACACATTTGTTCTTTATTAGGATGGTCTGAAGGCTTTCTGCCTTTTCCTTGAAAACAGACATGGATAATCTCATCCACCACACCTCCTTCACCTGGCTAAGCTTGTTATCACTTTAAACAACCTTTACTCATTTCACTTTCTCCATGTCAGAGGTGTAGCTATGTGTACCTACAAAGGTCCCAGTGACACCTTTCTCTTTGTGGGGAATGTGTAATATTCCTTGTCCCAATCCTTCTTGGACCCCACTCACAAATCTTTCTCTGATACAAATATTATACCAGCAGTACTGCTTGCTGCTCTCATTGGGAATTGGAAAAATGATCAATTTTGATTCCAAATATTTTCTAAAACATGTTCAAATGTGTCGTGACACATCTCTAGGGCAAGTGAGACATGAACCCAAACTTCCTGGCCCAAAGATAGAGAGGCTACCCCTGCACCACAAGGGCCCCTACAATTTTGCTTCCAATTTTCATCCTTCTCTCACCTTCACCTGGTCCATCTCTGACTCTTCCCTCCCTTCCTTCACTGTTTCAATTTCTGAAGAAAGGCCGTCCGCCATTATCTATTACAAGCCCACTGACTTGTACAGTTACCTTGACAACATCTCCTCACACCTTACTTCCTGCAAGGATTCCACTCCATTCTCCCAGTTTCTCTCACTCTGTCACATTTGTTCTGATGTTGTCGCCTTCGACTAGAGGGCCTCTGACTCCATCTTCTCTTTCCTCAACCGAGGAATTTCCCCCCATTGTGGTTGACAGTGTCCTTAGTTGTATCTGACACAGTTGTATCCCACACTTCTGCCCTCATTCCTACCCTTTCTTCCCAAAGCAACAATAAGGTTCCCATGTCTTCACTTTCTACCATACAGGTTTCTGCATTACAAGGACCATCCTCCGCTATTTCAATGCCACCACCAAACACATATTTCCTTCCCCTCCACTGTAAGCATTACACAGGGACCGTTCCCTCCACCACTCCCAATACATCCTCATATTGCTATGGCACTTTCCCATTTAATTGCAGTGGTGTAACACTTGCTGTTTTGCTTCCTCTGTGGCTCAGTGTTTAGCACTACTGCGTCACAGCGCCAGGGTTCAGTGCCAGCCTCAGGCAACTGTGCGGCGTTTGCAACATTCTCCCTGTTTCTGTGTGGGTTTCCTCCAGGTGCTCTGGTTTTGTCCCACAGTCCAAAGGTGTGCAGTTTAGGTGGATTGGCCATGGGGAATGCAGGGAAAGGGTAAAGGGCTGAGTCTAGGTTGGATGCTCTTCAGACAGACTGTGTGAAATTTGGGCCGAATGGCCTGTTACCACACTGTAGAGATTCTATTCTATTCTCACTGTTTAAGGCCCCAAACAAACCTTACAGGATGAAGCAGCATTTTATTTGTACTTCTTTCAAACTAGTCTAACATATTCACTGCTCACAATACAAATGTAGACTGGGTGATCGTTTTGTGGAATACCTTCTCTTTGTCCGTAGGAATGACCCTGACCTTCCTAGTTGCTTGTCATTTCAATAAGCCACCATACTGTCACTTTTGAATATCAGTCCTGGGCTTGCTGCAATTTTCTAATGAAGCACAATGCAAGCTTGAGAAAACAACACCTCAGTTTCTGAGTTGGCAGTTGCAGCTTCCAGGACACAATATCGAATTCCATAACTACAGAGCCTGATCCTATGAGGTTTGTCCTCCATTTTTCTTACATTCTTCTCCCCTCTACCCTCCATTTTTCTTTCACCCCCTTCTTCTTTTGCACTGGGCCTCCACACCATCTGTTCCCTTTGCTCATCTTCCCTCTCTGGATTAAAATAAGCCTCATTTTCTGACTCCCTTCAGTTCTTTGGAAGAGTTATTACCAGACCAAAACATTAACTCTGTTTCTGTCTTCACTCATGCTGCTGAGTTTCTCTAGTATTTTCAACAATTGACAATGGTTACACAGTACTGTAAGGCTGGTTTAAATTCCAGATTTTTTTCCTAAATTCAAATTTCACCATCTGCTACATTGAGATTCAAACCCATGCCCCCAGAACAACAGGCTGGCATTCTAGGCTATTAATCCAGTGATATTATCACAATACCACCACATCCCCTTAGTCAAACAATGTTGAAATAATTGAAAATGGGAAATCATTTACTGCAGATACAGAGGGCATACACTGGGGAGATATTTTGGTGAGAAAATCTTTATGTTTACATCTTGCCAAGCCAAAAATGACCTCAATCCTTCTGACCTCTTTGGTTTTAATTAAGATCTGCCTCTATAGATTTACGGGTGAGAGTGCCTTTGTTCACAAGCAAATGAACATTTGAAGGGATACGGGGTCACTCATGACAAAGCTAAATGCAGTTTGGGGAGTTTCTGGAATTTGGGACAGTGGGGAGAGGGAGGCAGCAGGTCAGAAATGATAGCAGTGGGATGGTTTTCAGTAGCCATATCCTTGCTCTGGGTTTAGCTCACCATTGTGCATAGATTAGTGCAGATTAAGAAACCCCCGTCCACTGACAGTCTGTCTGCAATGGTTAGCCAGTTGGGTAGGCTGATTCTTTCGCATTTGGCTGAAAGCTGAAATAATTGCAGCTCATGTTGGATGAGGTCATTATTTGGACATTGATTAACCATTGATGGGCCTCAATTGGTGACAGAGCAGGAAGGTCAATGTGGGGCCTTTCCGTTCAGAACATAATTTCAGTAAAGACAGAAAGGTGTTTGAATTCAAGTCCACCACCATTTCGCCAAATTCTTCTTTAGCTCAGGCCAGAAAGGTACCACCCTCTCATATTGATTTTAATTTTGATCTCTTCATGTAGTGTGGACTAGAACTAAATTACAGTACATCAAAAAACACATAAAAGTGGCATCGAAAGTAACAGTACAGAGTCAGGGAGATACACTTGGCCCAATTAATCTCTCCTAATCATTCCGCTAAAAGCTATATGGTTGACTTTGCACTTATTGGTTCTTTATTACCATAATGCAATGACCAGATAAATGTCTCCAAGACCTTTCAGACCTGGATCAACTACCTCACATACTATGTATTAAAAACACTCTATCCAAGTGCTCCAATCACTCTTGTGCTTCAACTTGATTTTATTAACAAACTATTCTTTATTAAAAATATGTGAGCATTTCCAAAATTTCCACAATATTTAATCTCTGTCTAGCTCTATCCTTCTGAGAAAGCATATTACTCTCAATGATCAATATGTTCGAAATGGGCCATTGAATCTCTTTCCTCTCTGATGTAGGGCTGGTTCTGATCCATGAAGGTTGGTCTTGCAGATCAGGGCAGATCACCACTTTCTCTCTCTCTCTGTCTCTGTCTCTCTCTCTTTTTCTCACTCTCTCTCCAGGTGGTCAGAATTCTGCTGCTGGGCCAGGTTGAATCTTCACCGAGAGGCTGGCTTGCAGGTATGTGTGTTCTCAACCCTCCTGCCCCAAACCTTCCCGAAAATGATGTGGCCTTTGACTAATAGGGCCACGGGTTGGGTTCCGAGCATCTAATGGGGTCACACGAACACTCTTCACTGCTGCTATGCTGTGGGGAGTTGCATGATTTCAGGAACTGTTTGGAATTTACTGTGCCTGGAAGTTTGATCGATACTTCTCCAATACACAACTTTTCGGCCGGTTATAATTGGTTCTCCCTGAATCTTTGTGACCTCTCTGACCTTGGTTTCCATTGTTCTGTGTAGCCTATAACTGCTGCCTATAGTTTAATTTAATTTGGCCAATTTTCTATTAAGCCTGATTTCTCTGGCTGTGGGCATTTAGAATGTGTACTTTGGACCCATGGTTGCTTGACCACAACATCATTGGCATAGTAAGGGTGGAATTAGCCTGGAACACGATTGAACAGTTTGGAGACAGGTAGATTCACTAGATGGGATTTGTCACAAGGAACTTATTAGTGACTTGTGGTATTTTCCATCCTTGACTCAAAGGATATTTGTTGGTGAATGCTGCTCAGGAAGGTTGCTGTATATGGTGTGCCAAATAGACATGAGATAGTTTGAACGTGTCTTCTTTGAATGGCGAGTGAAGTGCAGGTAGTTTCAAACAGATTGAGAGGATCTGGGGACAATGGATCAATGTTCATGTTGTACTCCACGCCAGTATCCATACAGACCTGGGGAGCAAATGATTCCATAATCAGAGAAAAGCCACTTAAGATAATAGTTTGGGAGAGCTTGCCAATTGGATACAAAATTGATTTGATGTTAGGAGAAAGAAGGTGGTGGTGGATGGCAATTTTTCAGACTGGAGGCCTGTGAACAGCAGTATTCCATAGGGATCAATGTTGGGCTACTGTTTGACATTTATATAAACAATTTGGTTAAGGAAGCATGGTCAGTAAGTTTGCTGATTACACCAAAATTGGTGGTATAGTAGACAGTGAAGAAGGTTATCTAAGAGTACAAAGGGATCTTGATCAATTGGGCCAATGGACTGAGGAGTGGCTGGTGGAGTTTAATTTAGATAAATGTGAGCTGTTGCATTTTGGTAAAACGAACAAGGGCAGGACTTGCACAGTTAATGTTAGGGTTCTGGGGCATGTTGTCGAACAGAGAGACCTAGGGACTCAGGTACATAGTTCATTGAAAGTTGCATCACAGGTAGAGAGAGTAGTGAAAAAGGTGTTTGGCATGCTTGCCTTCATTGCTCAGACCATTGATTTTAGGAGTTGGGATGTCATGTTGTGGTTGTACAGGATTTGCTGATGCCACTTTTGGAGTATTGCATGCAATTTTGGTTGCCCGGCTATAGGAAGGATATCATTAAATTGGAGAGGGTGCAGAAAAGATTTACAAGGATGTAACTGGGACTGAAGGGCTTGAGTTACAAGAAAGGATGAATAGGCTGGGACTTTTTTCACCGGTTGAAGGGTGTCTTCATAGAGGTTTAAAAAATCGTGAGAAGCATAGATAAGGTGAATTGCAAAAGTCTTTTCCCTTGAGTTGGTAGTTCAAAACTGGAAGGCATAATTTTAAGGTCAGAGGAGAAAGATTTAAAAGGGACCTGGGGGTCTTCACAAAGAGGGTTGTTCGTATATGGACTGAACTACCAGGGTAGCAGGGACAGTTACAAGATTTAAAAGACATTTGGACAGACACATGAATAGGAAAGGTTTAGAAGGATATGGGTGAAATGCAGCAAATGGGACTAGTTTACTTTGGGAAATTTGATGGGCATGGACGAGAGGACTGAAGGGTCTGTTTTCATGCTGTATGAGTTCACATAAAGCAAGGGTTACAGGCTTCTGATTGATGTCGTCATTCCCTCTGTTTTTCTGTCAACAGATACTACCAGAATTGTTGACTATGTCCAATATTTCATCTACTAGTAGAATGAACTTCAAGAGAAAATTAAAGAACACCAGTCTCCATATTGATCAACCTTCTAGTTTTACAGTCATTGGGCAAGCCCTCTGAATCTCATTGTTGAGGGCCTACTGACAACCAAGTAAAGCCTCTTCAGGTGTACCACAGAACTTTGTGGGAATCTAGGGAAGTGATTGCTGTGCCCCTTGCTGAGATATTTGTATCATTGATAGCCATGGGTGAGGTTGGCTAATGTGGTGCCATTATTTAAGAAAGGTGGTAAGGAAAAATCAGGGAACTATAGCCTGGTGAGCCTGACATCAGTGGTGGGTAAGTTATTGAAGGGGATTCTGAGAGGCAGGAGTTACATGTATTTGGAAATGCAAGGATGGATTACGGATAGTCAACATGTCTTTGTGTGTGGGAAATCATTTTTCACTAACTTGATTGAGTTTTCTGCAGAAGTGACAAAGAAGATTGATGAAGGCAGAGGGGTAGACGATATCTGTATGGACATCAGCAAGGTCTTTGACAAAGTTCCACGTGGTAGATTGGTTAGCAACGTGAAATCACATGTAATCTAGGGAGAGCTCGCCATTTGGATACAAAATTGGCGTGAAGGTAAGAAACAGAGGGTGGTGGTGGAGGGTTGCTTTTTGGACTGGAGGCCTGTGACCAGCAGTGTGTTGCAAGGATCGGTGCTGGGTCCTCTGCTTTTTGTCATTTAAATAAATGATTTGGATATGAATATAGGAGATATTGTTAGTAAGTTTGCAGATGACACCAAAATTGGTGGTTAGTGCAGTGAAGAAGGTTCCCTCAGAGGACAATGGGACCTTGATCAGATGGATTGATGGGCCAAGGAGTGGCAGATGGAATTTAGTTTAGATAAATGTAAGGTGTTGCGTTTTGATAAGACACATCAGGGCAGGACTTATACACTTAATGGTAGGATGATGCGGAGTATTGCCAAACAAAGAGACCTTGGAGTGCATGTTCACAGTTCCTTGACAGTGGAGTTGCAAGTAGATAGGATAGTGAAGAAGACATTTGATACGCTTGTCTTTATTGGTCAGTGCATTGAGTACAGGTGTTGGGATGTCATGTTGTGGCTGTACAGGACATTGGTTAGGCCACTTTTGGAATACTTCTTTCAGTTCTGGTCTCCCTGCTGTAGGAAATATGTTGTGGAACTTGAAAGGGTGCAGAAAAGATTTACAAGGATGTTGCCAGAGTTGGAGGGTTTGAGCTAGAAGGAGAGGCTGAATAGGCTGGTGCTATTTTCCCTGGAGCATCAGAGGCTGAGGGGTGCTCTTATAGAGGTTTGCAAAATCATGAGGGCTGTGGATAGGGTAAATAGTCAAGGACTTTCTCCCAGGGTAGAGGAGTCCAAAACTAGAGGGAATAGGTTTAAAGTGAGAGGGGAAAGATATAAAAGTAAGATAAGCGGCAACCTTTTCAAACAGAGGGTGGTGCATGTTTGGAATGAGGAGTTGGTGGAGGCTGGTACAATTGCAACTGAATGGGTGCATGAATAGGAAGGGTTTGGAAGGATATGGGCAAATGGTGGCAAATGGCACTACATCAGTTTAGGATATTTGGTTGGCATGGACGGGTTGGACTGAAGGGTCTGTTTCTGTGCTGTACATCTCTAAGACTCTATGACTCTATAACTGAGCATGACCTACAACACAGGGAATTTACTAGTGTGTTTTTAAAAACTCTTGTAATGACTAATATTTGTACATGTGCTTCAGAGTCAGATGGTAATGTATTCAAAACCACCTTCAGAATCTGAGTGTCTGATCTCAATTGGCATTTCTATGCAACAATGAGGAAGTGCCATAATAAGAAAGAAATATATATCATTTACTGTCTCACATCGATATTAAAAATCCTGTAGAGCTATTCAAAAAGGGGAGTTCTCATGATATTTTGGTTAATATTTATCCCTCAGTTAAAATTTTAGAAACAAAGTAATAAGAATTCTAATTCATCTTTGTGAAACATACATGTGAATCAGAAGCTAATACTTCAGAAATGACAACAGTGACTGCAATTCAGAAGTGTCCTAAATACAGGTTCATTTTTTTCCATAAAATATCAATGAATTGTAACTGATAAAGAAGGAAATATATGAATCAAGATGGTTAAAAAATGTCAATATGGCACTCGCCGTTTTCACGAAGGGGAAAATTTACTATTGGAACTAACATTTCTGACAAAATTAAGAAATTAAAGTTCATAACATTCGCAAGAATTTATAGAAAATATCTATAAAATAACATTTTCTCTGTGTGAATTACCTCTGGCAGCATTTTCTAACAAAACTCTGTGGTTTTCAGTTTGGGGCTTCCCAGAGCTGTTACAAATGGGGTTATAACTCATGCAGAGATAGTAAGAACTGCAGATGCTGGAGTCAGAGACAATACAGTGTGGAGCTGGAGGAACACAGCAGGCCAGGCAGCATCAGAGGAGCAGGAAAGTTGACGTTCTGGGTCAGGACCCTTCTTTAGAAATGGGGAGGGGGAAGGGAGCTCCAAAATAAATAGAGAGGAGGGAAGGGGCTGTGAAAGGTAGGTGGGATGGTGATAGGTGAGTGCAGGTAGGCAGTGATGGGGATTTGTCAGTGAGGTGGGAGGGACGGATAGGTGGGAGAGAAGATGGACAGGTTGTGTCAGGTCAAGGAGTCGGGAATGAGAGGGAGGGTTGGTCGTGGGATGAGGCCGGGGGTGGGGAGATTTTGAAACTGGTAAAGTCCACATTGAGACCATTGGCCTGTAGGCTCCCGAGGTGGAACGTGAGCTTCTGCTCTTCCAGTTTCCAGGTGGTGCCATTGTGACACTGGAGGAGGCCCAGGATGGACATGTCACCCAGGGAGTGGGAGGCTCCTCTGGTGACATGGTAGGATGGGAATTTTCCCATTGGTTGAGAGGCGACCTTATAGAAATTTATAAAATAATGAGAGGTATAGATTGAGTTATTGGTGGTTGCCTCTTCCCTAGGATAGGGGATTTCAAGACCTGGGGATACATTTGTAAGGTGAGAGGAGAGAGATTTAAAAAAGACACGAGGGGTGGTTTCTTTCACACAGAGGGTGGTTTGTGTGTGGAATGAGCTTCCTAGGGATGTGGTGGATGTGGGCATAATTACAAGGATTAAAAGACATTTGGATAACTACATGAATAGGAAAGGTTTGGAGGGATATGGGCCAGGAGCAGGCAGGTGGGACTAGTTTAGTTTGGGATTATGTTCAGCATGGACTGGTTGGACCGAAGGATCTGTTTCCGTGCTGTATGACTCTACGACCATGCTGCCAGACCCGCTGAGTTTCTCCAGCAATTTCTGTTTTTGTGCTAAATAGAAATATAAATTATGAGGACACATAGATGCTGCAAAGAGATACAGACTATCAAGATGGTAGATGGAGAAAAATGTGGGAAAGTGTGGTTTTATTCACTTTAGTCATTGCAATAGAAAAGCTGAATATTGTTTTGAAAAGCATGAAACTTTTAAATGTCAATTTTCAGAGAGATTTACAGGTACTTGTACGAGAAAAAGAAAGTTGGCATTCAGTACAGTGAGCAATATGGGAAAGCAAATTTTATTCCAAGGGATTTAGGGAACAAGAATATGAATGCCTTTTGTCATTTGTGTAAAACTTTGCTGAGAACATGGTCTAAAACTTACAAAGTGGGCAGACTGCTTGCCTTCTCGAAAAGAAAATTAGTGATGAAATCAAAAAGATACCCAATCCTCAGCCTTGGCACACTGCGGGCACACTACATCGCCAAATTATAGGGCTTCAACCTGTCACTGGGGAGGAAGTCCTGCTCTCGGGAGTTGCTGGCACAGCTGATTGGCCAGCAGCTCCCATATTAGTGGCAGTGCCACAAGCTCAGTAATGGGTGCTGCCAGTACTGCAGGGAAGCCCACATAGGAAACAGCATGGATCCTGGTATGAGGTATTGGGTCTGCAGGGTTTGTCAAGCTTATGCGGGGGAGTGAGGGCACGAGGGGAATGAGGGGTAGGCTTTTCACTGAGATTGGCAGGTAGGTAAGTTGGCATTAACTTTAGGAGGGTATCCCCAGTTCACAAAGTGCAACCCTGAAGATGGTATCCCCCTTTTCTCACCACGGTTTTATGAACTGCTTTTAAAAATATAACCACCTGCCCACTCCCACTCAGCTGCCCATCCAGATTTTTGCATGGGAAATTTATGTGTTATCATGGTTAATTTATCTGAAATTATTCATTTACATGTGATGGGTGGGCTACTGATTTTGGTACCTATCTACCCTCCATGTTATGGGAATTGATCTTGAGAGGCTGGGTATGAAGGTGGTGGTCGAGCCACCAGCTCCCTATAACATGTCCACATGGAAAACAGACCTGGTTGGGTCAAAGATAGCCAGCCCCACATCTCCAGTACTGTATGCAGTTTTGGTGTCAATATTTAAGAAAGGATTTATTTGCAGCAGAGACAGTACAGTGAATTTCATTAGAGTGTTTCCTGTAATGACAGAACTTCCTATAATTAGAGGTTGAGCAAATTGGCCCTATATGTTCTCTGGGTTTTAGGAAAATACGAGATGGCCCCATAGAAGTACACAAGATTCTGAATGCGTTTTACAGGGTAAACAATGAAGGGTTGTTATTTCCACTATCTGAGGAAGCCAGAGCATGGGGACTCCGTTGTTGAATACATTTAAGTTTGGGATAAAGATACATTTGATTTTTCAGGCAACCAAGGAGTGTGGAGAGTAGATTAGAAAATGGAAACCTAAAATCAGCCATGATATTTTTGATGGCTGAGCAAGCTCAATGGGCCAGATGGTCTTTGCCCTATCTGAATTATTCTTACACTAATTACACTGGTAAGGGAACATATATTTAATTTGGATAAATGAGAAGTATTGCATTTTGTTAAAACAAACAAGGGCAAGACTTATACAATTAAAAGTATGGCCTTGTGTAATGTTGTGGAACAGAGAAACCTGGGGGTTCCTTTGAGGCAGGTCTTTCATTCACTGACATTAGGAGATATATAGTTTGTTGCCTGGACTGGGATGATTCAGCTACGCAGAGAAATTAGAAAGCCTAAGGCTGTTTTCCTCAGAGCACAGTAAGCTGAGAGGGGACCTTATTGAGTTGTACAAAATTATGAAGTACATAGATAGAGAACATAGGAATAAACACTTCCCCTTAAAAGAGGGGTCAATAACTAGCAGACATAGATTTTAAAAATGCTTAGAGAGGCTTAAAGGAAAAATTTGTTTCACTCGGAGAGTGGTGGGTCTCTGGAAGCTACTCCCTGAAAGGACAGTAGAGGCAAAAACAATCGCATTTAAAAAGGGTGTAGAGCTGGATGAACACAGCAGGCCAAGCAGCATCAGAGGAGCAGGAAAGCTGACAT
>NC_063337.1:96165421-96190421 GCF_021869965.1 Rhincodon typus | reverse complement strand
GTAAGTCTGCCACTAAAAACTGAACATATGGCAATTTTTGGCTCAACTTTGTCCCCTGCCTGTTGTCCTTGTGCTTGCTCTCGTAATATTAATTCTTCCTTTATTGCGTCTGCACATTGTATTGTCTACTTCAAATGGAGCAACAGGCTCCACAATTTCTTCATTTTGTTCTTTTGTGTGACGTGTACAAGGCCAGTTTTGTTGCCTTATTGCTCATTGAGAAGTTGCAGGTGAGCTTCTGCCTTGGACTGCTGCAGTCTCACTTACTGCAGGGACATGAACAGCGCTGTTAGGAAGGCAGCATGAGGAATTTAACCTAATGACGGTAAGGGAAGACTTTAAATATTGTCTGAATCAGGAGAATGCGTGACACCTCCAACCCAAATTTTATAATGTTCATACAAAGTGTTTGTACCCATATTCAATCAATAACAAATCAACCTTGGATCATTTCATGAGCCCAAGAAATTTATGACCCTTCTGATATTATCCTCTTAATTTTTTCAAAAGGTTATTTTTAAGATTATAAAGTTTCCATTGTTAAATGGTCAAATTTCTACTATGGCTTGTGTTTATTACAGCTTCCCACCTTATTCTGCTGAGCTCTTATGGCCCAATTGTCTGAAGCTGGGAAGTGCTAGGAATTCTGGAATGTGTCCAAAGTAAATTGACTTTGCTTCATGTGCCAGTCATTTCTAACTCCTCCACACACAAGAAAAAGTATTTCTGGTTAATGGAAGCTTGGAGCGAAAAGTGGGCTGTTCTTGGAGCAATGCCTGCCCTGACTACATGGCCCTGAAATTGGATTTTGTGTCATACATCAATAATATGTGCCAGCTGTAAGTGCGTTCCAAAGCAGCCAAACCATGCTGACAGATAATGTTATGCTCTTGCCAGGCTGTAATGACCCTCAAGAGTGCTCCTACGTATTCCAAGAGTTGGGGGCCTAAATTTGGCATCAGTCCCCTCGTTGTTATACGCAGGCTCCTAACTTCTCTTTTAGGTGGTCATTCCAGATGTCAGGCAAATGGTCCCACCAAATATTGGTGTCCATAGGCCACATGAATTTGATCTCTGAAGATTCAGTGCTTCTATGGGTTATTTACAATATATCCACCCACAGACTGAATGGGATTTTAGCTTCTTAAAGCATAGTCCACTTCAATAAAAGGCCCCCAGCTGCCTATTGAATTGAGCTTTTAAATTGCTGAGTTTAAATTATGAGATTGGTACTTGCTATGCATGTGAACATAACAGCTGGACTTCAAAGGCACAGTCGCTACCACCTCTGCTAACTCCACAGATAGCTCCCTGCATCATACAAATGGCCGTAGCCATTTCCCATTACACTAAGTATGATTGCGTCTTTATATTGAGCTCCCCTACTCCAACACTGATCTCGATCTTGGACATTTCTTGGTCACAGCATGCACAGCATATCATAGGCAAATGCCGTTGACACTAGCATGATTTTTTTATGAAAGGACCTATCACTTTATTGGCTATGAAATCCTTGGGACTTTCAAGAATGTGAAAGGAAGTTCTCCCTTACTTGGTATACAACCTTAAGTCACTTGAAAATGACCTTATTCTTATCACTGATTTTTGTTTTGCTTCAAGGTTATCTGACTAAACTTTATTCTTGTGTTCATTCACATTTAAAGCTTACAAATCCAAAATGTTGCAGATGTTTGAAGACATGGAAACTGATGTTACAATTGAAATCAACTAGTATTTTTGGTTGAATATATTTTCAAACTGTTTCTGAGTGTTGGAGTTGAGCGATTACAAAATGCTGGGATTCTGTAATTCTATAACACAGCAGCAGCTACTCATTCTGGCTTTCAGCAGAGTACTCTGGTATTTAATATATTTTTTATCAATTTCAGGAGGGACTGCGGACTTTATGTGTGGCTTACAAAGTCCTCACCAGTGAAGAATATGATAATGTTCACACACTCCTTCAGAATGCAAAACTAGCCCTCCAGGAACGTGACAGGAAGCTTGCTGAAGTTTATGATCTGATTGAAAACGACCTTGATTTACTTGGAGCAACAGCTGTGGAAGACAGGTTGAGTATTTTGTTTTCAAAACTTGCCCCCATTGACTGAATTAATCTGGGTAATACTTTTACACATCGGATCTAACTAATAGTAGATGGTGCTAATTTAGTTTCATATCATAACCAGACTTGGTATTTAAACATGCAAATTGAAGAAGCAAAAATGACGGATTTAGAAAAGACCAGCAGGTCAGCTAAGCCTCCCCTCCATCACATTATCTGGAGAATCAAAACTAAGCAGTACTTTTCCCTACGCTCAGTACATTCTATCCATTGTTCATAAGAGCAGAAGTAGACTACGTGGTCAGTTAAGCCTGTTCCACTATTCACTATGATCTGGCTGATCTTCGGCCTCAATTCCAATATCCCAGCTGCTCCTCATATCCCTTCATTCCCTACAACACTAAAGAGCTGGCTATCCCAGCCTTAAATGTTTTGAAATATGGTCCATCCTTAAGTCTGTTTAGCGCAGAGAATTTTAAAGATTCCAGAAGGGCACAATGGATTGAATAGTCTTCTGTGCTAAAACGATTTCTATGATTCACCATCTTTTGAGTGAACTAATTTCTCCGCTTCTCAGACCTTAATGATTGGCCCCTTATCATTTGATTGTGTTTGAGCAGTGAACACAGAAAACAATTCCCCAGTGTCTTATATGTAACACAGTGTTACAAATTTTCTGAAGAAGGGTCCTGATCTGAAATGTCAGCTTTCCTGCTCCTCTGATGCTGCCTGGCCTGCTGTGTTCCTCCAGCTCCACACTGTCTTATCTCAGACTCCAGAATTGGCAGTTCTTACTATTCCTCAGTGTCTTTATTATGGTTTTTCAGAATCTTGTTTTTGTTTTTAATTAAGATCACCCTTTGTTCTTCTATACCCAGGAAATATAGGGTCCAGTTTACTCAGCCTGTCATCGTAGGATAACCCCTTGATCCCAAGGACCAGTTTAATGTACATTTGTTGTAATGTGGCATATCCGTGTGTAAATATGGAGACCAAATTGCACACAGTACTCCAGCTGTAGTCTCAACCCCCTGCAATGCTAGCAAGATTTACTTATTCCTGTACTCCAGTCACCGAGGCAATATAGGGCAACATATTATTTGCTTTCTGAACTGTTTTTTGCACCTGAATGCTGACTTTCTGCATATCCAAGACTATCTTAACATCAACATTAACAAGCTTCATACGTTTTAAAAAGTTTTCACATTTCCTATTCCTATAATCAAACCAAATGCTTTCACACTTTGTCATGTTATACTCCATCTGCCATCCTGTTGCCCTCACACTTAAATTGTCTTTAGCTCTTTGTTGCCTTTCTGTGTTATCTCTACAGATTGCCTTCTCACCTACCTTTTTTATCTTCAGTATCTTTGTATTTTCAGTAAACATCGATGTATTACTCTCTAGCTTTTCATTTAAGTCATTAATACAGGTTGTAAATGGCTGAGGCCTTACAAATGATTCTTGCAGCCCTGCACTAATCACAACCCGATTACTTTAAAATGTCCTGTACTGGCCATAATAAGACACTGGGGGATTGTTTTCAATGTTCACTGCTCAAATTATTTATCCCAGTTAATATATTGCTTTCAATTCCATGAGTCCTTTTGTAGCTTATTAATCTTTTGTGTGACACCTTATCAAATTCCTTTTGAAAATCCAGATACAATTACCCACCTTAGTGGTTACATTCTCAAAATCTAATAAAAATGTCAAATAGGAATTTCCTTTTATAAAATCATACTGTACTTTTCTAAGTAAAAATCAATTCCAGCATTTTCTAAATGAATAATATTAGGGTAACTGACCTCTAGTTTGCTGTTTCTGTCACTCCGTCCCTCATTGAAAAGTGGTGTTACATTTGCCAATTTGCAAACTAATGATGACCATTGCCAAAAATAAGGAAGTTTGGAAAATCAAAGCTCGTGCATGTACTATCTCTGTAGAAATTTCTGTTTCAGACCTGAGCATGTACTCTATCAGGTCCCAGGGATTTTAGTCCCTCAATTCTCTCGTTCAAAAATGGCAGCCATATATCAATATGTCACCATTGACTGCAAGGTTATATTCACTGGCCAATGTATGTGTTGGGTTTCCAAAGGCTATGGGCTTGGTCTTATCTGCAGTCTCGTGAATAGTGTTCAAGCCATTTGCCCACTGTGGCTTGACCCTAAAGTAGGGTACGTAAAACAGTCCTACGAGATAATGACTAGCCTAATCAGATCAATGCTCACTGCAAATCACACATACTCAGGTCTGGATGCAATGTTTTATGATCACTATTTCCCAGTGGATCTTTCACAGTGACATGAGTATTTAATCCTCCCTAATTACTCCATTCCTAATCTCCACATACTGATTGTACTTAAATGATCTTCTGATGCCAGTTTCTTTCTCACTAGTATACTTATCACAACCTTTACTAACAGAGCTCCCTGTCCTCCTTTGTCATTCTCTTTTTCCAGCATATTATGTACCATGGAATATTAATTTCTCAAGTTGATGGTAATTTGATATAAATCATTTATCCCTGTTCTTGTCTTTGATTCAGTCCATTGATGATTCTTCACACATTCAGATAAAAAACCTTTAATTTTATTTCTTTTTCTTCTATTGCTTGCAATGGATTTATTCCCCGTACAATTTACGTTACGCCCTCTGTCCCACTCTGCTGGCATTTACCCACATTATTTTAATGTTCTATTGCCTTGACCTTTCCTCTTGGATTTCTGAATCTACCTTCAATCAAGTTCTCCCCTTCTCTTTTATTTTAAAGTCCTTTCCACAGCCCTAGTTAAACAATTTGCCAGAATATTGATTTCTGCCTGGTTTGAATAAATGCAACTCCGCTCAAAAGAACTATTTCCTCATTCCTTGTACCAGTGCCAGTGCTGTAAGAATTGAAGCATTTTGTTCCAACACCACTCTTTGAGGCGCACATATAATTCATAGACTTCATAGAATCCCTACAGTGTGAAAACAGGCCCTTCGGCCCAACAAGTCCACACCCACCCTCAGAGCATCCCACCCAGACCCATCCCCCTGTAACCCACTGAATCTACACATTCCTGAACACTACAGGCAATTTAACATGGCCAATCCACCAAGCCTGCACATCTTTGGACAGTGAGAGGAGACCGGAGCATCCAGAAGAAACCCACGCAGAAACGGGGAGAATGTGCAAACTCCACACAGACAGCCACCCAAGGGTGGAATTGAACCCTGGTCCCTGCCGCTGTGAGGCAGCAGTGCTAACCACTGAGCCACCTTGCTGCCCTAATTCACTAGTTTGTTGATTTTATGCCAATTGGTGTGTGTTTCCTGATTGATTAGTGTTGATGCCTTGTGTTTTTATTTGGAGTGTAACTCGTCACACTCTCTTGCCAGAACATCATTCTTGTTTCTACCTATGCTGTTGGTACCCTCCAGAGACTAATTGGATCTCCTGCCAATTTCCACTCCAATTCATTTTCCAAATGCAAGGATATGTCTTTAATCTTGACACTGGGCCAGCAAAACAACCACTGGACCTCCCATTCACAGCTGATTTTATTTTCACCTATCATTACCATAATCCTGCAACTCCCCAACCCTTGAATGTCATCGTGCATCATGGTGCCATAGTTAGTCTGTTCATCCACCCTGCAGGTCTCGCCCATAAAGGTAACAAACTCTTTGAACCTATTGGACTAATTCAGGGGCTGAAGGTCTTCTGTCACTGCATTCTGGATCTCCATATCTGCCTGACTCACTCTCCTGTGTCCCAGATTGTTCATCAGCTCTAAATTTCTATCTAACCTAAGGCATGTGACAGCCTCCTGGAACAAAGCATCCAGGTAACCTTTCTCTGATACTTCGCAGTGTCTGCAGCTCAGCAACCCTGAATCAACATTGTGCAAACTGCAGACACTTACTGTTTATGGGTTTGTTGTACATTCCACAGATTCCCACATGTTGCAGTCATAGTCATTACCATCTTAACACATTAGGCTAACCATATTCATTTCGTTAATCTATGAGTTATTAATTTACACAGCTAAAGTAATACGAAAGTCCACCCTCCTAGTTCGAAGACCATGGAAGAAGAATCGCCACTATTGGAGGCTAGAAAAGCATAGAGAAAGTTCTCTATCTGCTGAAGTCCCAGAAGTACCAAATTCCTGATTTTGTGCTCTATTTACATTGCACTTTTTTTAGATTTAGATTTAATTGTCACACATACTTAAGTACAGAAGTACAGGAGTACAATGAAAGTGTATAATGTCACACACGGTGCCATCTTAGGTACGAAGGTATCTCGGTACAAAGAAATAAAAGAAACAAGTTTAAAAAGTTAAGCATTACCTTCATAGAATAAGTAGAAAAGTAAAGAAATAAGGTAATAATTAACATTAGAGTCCTTTTTGATATAAACTAGAAAAATCAAGGAATAAAGTTAAAAGTTCAACTGTTTTTGATGAGTCCTCCGCTTAGCTTTCTCTTCAGGAGACCTCAGCTGCCTCTTCTCTACGCTGATGCTGCAGATACCGGGGTGACCCCTTCACCACCCATTCTATCTGCATTGGGCCGTGATGCCATCATTGCTGCTGCTGCTGAAGCTGCCACCTCCCCAGTCTCCTGCTGCTGCTTCTGGAATATGCTTCGGCAGGACTCCTGCACTTGGATATAGTTTTCTATCTATACATCCCTTACTCTGTTTGATCCTGCCCTGACATGACACCGATCCCAGCAACAATGTCAACTCCTGAAAGAAGCAATTAAAATTGAAAAATGTTCAGGGTAATTAGTGGAAAAGAAAATATACTTTGTAAAATTCTCCTTCACTCCCTCAGGCAATCATAATTAGTTCGAGACCGTGTATTATCCATTAAGGCACTCAATGTTCTGCAAGAAGGGGCTAGTTTCAATTTTTGGTTATTATTTGCTTCAATTCCAACAAACAGAAATGTAGGCTAATGCTGAAACTATACTTTTGATTTTTCAAACGGTAATATATTGTGGAATGTGGTTGCTCTTCAGATTGCAAGACAAAGCTGCTGAGACTGTGGAAGCTTTACAGAAAGCTGGAATGAAGGTCTGGGTTCTTACAGGAGACAAGATGGAAACAGCTGCAGCCACGTGCTATGCCTGCAAACTTTTCAGAAGAAGTACACAGTTGTTTGAGCTGACGACTAAACGAATAGAAGAGCAGAGTTTACATGATGTGCTTTTTGATTTGAACAGGACAATTATCAGACAAAGTGGTAGTTTGCCAAGAGACACTTATTCAGGGTGGGCATCTCGGTTAATCTTTCAGTTCTTTACATTTGTGACTAAATGTTAAATGTTGCAATTGCGGAAAAAACAACTTGCAAGTTTGTGCTTCTCAGTTCTGTATTAAATGGGGCTTATTTCAGTCATTATAAGTTAAGGTATGGAATACCAGAGCAAAGAGGTAAGAAATTTGTACTAAATTTTAGTTAGGCCAAAATTAAAGACTTTTTAGTTGTACAATTTCGGTTCTCAAAATCAAAAAACTTTTGAGAGTGTCATACTCACTAGAAATCTGAAGCTCTTTTTATGAGGGGCAACTTGAGATTCTGGGACTATTTGCACAGAAACAGAGAAGGGTAAGAGGAGATTGAACAGTATTGATAAAGTGGTCAAGGGAAGATCATTTCTTCTGGTTGGAGAGTCATTGCAAAACAGGTTATTGATTTCCCTCTTGAATCACTACCCTGAATTTGTATGGCGAGTTGCTTGTGACATCAAAAGCATTGTGAAAATCTGTTCACATTCTTCTGCCCTCTGCTTGCCTTTGCAATCCATCAGTTCCAAACTATATATTAAGTGTAAAACACATTTTGTAACTCTGGCTGGATGTCTATGATTGATATGTGTATATCTCCATGTTCATTAATTTTTATCTTGACTATACATTGCTAAAAGTTTACTGACAATTGACTTTAGACTAAACTAGTCTTTGTTACCCAGTGTATCTTACTAACTCCGTCACCCAGACTATAACATTGGCTAATGCCCAATCTCAGAGTACAATTGCATATTTAATATGAATGGAACAATTGTGGCCCTGGATTTGCAGAAATTTTCTTTGATTCTTGTAACCTGGAAAGCATCTTAGGTTGTGCTTATTTTTCTTATTGTTAAACTAATTCTTTTTCCATTAATTGTCTTGTAGAGAATATGGAACATTTATTAAAGTGCATCGACATTCTCATTTCACGGATCACTTCTATGCAACTATTTACTGATTATCTCCACAAACAGCTTCAGATACCCGGTTGGATTTGCTATGTAGAGCTTACTTGGCTGTAACAGTGACAGCTCATTTTGTACCAACCCCAGTTTCTTAGTCCTTTAACCATATACCTTTATACAGTTCCTTCCCAGCACATCTCAGCCTTTTAAATTTTTGATTCTGCATTGTATCCTTCTGGTATGTTCTGTCCCCTAATTTCTCATCTATTTTTGTGGAGACATTTTTACATGATTCCCTCAAGTCAGCTATTAAAAGCTTTTAAAAAATATAAAAGGATATATTAAAAGCTTGGCTGAGAAGTGGATTTCAAGACGGTATTAAAGATGGAGTGCTGAAGGTTTAAAGAAGCATTTCCTAACGGGATTCTTTTGAGTAAATCTTAGCTGATTAAACTACATCATTATCTGGTCAGAGGGTGCATCAATTTTGGCCCTTAGTAATTTATATCTACTCTGTTTGGTATTAGATGAGTACAGTGTTCTCAAGAAGAGAATGACTTGAATGCATTGCACAAAGTGATGTTTGTTTTTTATTTAATAACTTCTCCTCAGAGACTGAAAAGGTAATCTGTGAGGCAGAAGATGTGGGGATGATTTTTAATGATGACTGTCTTCATAAAAGAGCAAGTCAATGCAGATATTGCAGCCGAGGAATGTATAAGATTGGAATGACAGTGAAGAAGGGAATGTTGAGGTTTTCCAAATAGTAAAACAAATTAAAAAATGACTTGTATATTATTTTCCAAGTAATATTGGGCTTTTGAAGTATACAAGGTGGGTCAGGCAAGTATGTCTCATTCCACAGTTTTACTGTTTTTGTTTTCTGGGCTGACAAATTTGAAAGTAGAAAAGTCACCAGGTTTCTTGAAATGTTTCCCAAAAAGAAAAAAAAAATGACCATAACTTGACTTTTTTTTTGAGGTTGTTCCAAGAATTAAAGAAGAAAGGCTGCAAGGCCCAACTTTTCGATTCATTTTAAATATGTACATTGTACTCTGGATTTCATTGCATTAATCAGCTGATCAAAAATTATTTCTGGCAACTATATTCTAAACCTATCCTTTATCATGTGTACCATCAGGTGAATCATTCTCAAGGTAATATATTCTCCCTGAAGTGATGTGTCCAAAGTTTTCTCACCACTCCAAATGAGGCCTGCTCAACACTTCAACTATATCCAAGATAAAAAGTACAATGTATTATGATGAAACATGGCATGCTTTGGACATTATGAGTTGCTTTTCTATCCCTTTCATGCTGTAGACTCCATTTATTGATCTGTGTAACTTGTTAAAAGCAAATGATTCTACATGTTATTCCTCACATTTGTTAGAAATTTTCTCTCTTTACAGTGACTATTTCTGAGCTTACTTTAATTCCTGTTCCTACTCACCAATTCAAGAATGTCTTTTATATCCTAAGTTTTACCCCTGTCTCCAAATTATATACTTATGATTATCACTGTGTTGGTCCAATCTCCCAATCGTAGTCCAGTTCAACATATTTTGTTCCTTTGCAAATTGTTTCGAATTGAAACATTTTTAAGATTGAATCTCAGAAAAATAGTGTGAATGGCAAGGCTGACATCTATTTTTGACCATTGTTTTCCTAAGAAGGTGGCAGTACGTTTTATAAAACACTGAAAATGGTTTTAACAGGATGCAAAGGTAGGAAAGAAAGCAAATGGGGAGGACACATGTGTCTACAAAGGGTTATGCTTATTTTAAGTAAAACTAGTTGTCTACAGTAGCAGAAAGATTAGAAAAGCAGAATATTCTTTACATGAAGAGAGACTGCAGAGGGATATGCGCATTGTTGTACATGCATAAGTTAATATGCAGGTGCAACAAGTAATTAAAAAGACATAGGGAATGTTGACCCTTGTTGCAATGGAGATTAATTATAAATATATGGAAATCTTGCTACAAAAGTACAGGGATTTGGTAACATCAAGTCTAACATATTGTGTACAGTTTTGCTATTTTGGCATAAAGAGGGATAAACTTGCATTGGATGTAGTTAAGAGAATGTTCACTAGGCTGATGCCTGGGATGAACAGGTTGTCTTATGAGAAAAAGTTGAATACGTTGGACCTACACTTGCTGGAGTTAAGGCAAGAGGTGATCTTATTGAAATGTATAAGATTCTGAGGGGGTTTGACAGGGTAGATGAGGATCAGATATTTCACATTGCGGAGAATCTAGAACAAGGGTGCACAGTTTCAAAATAAGAGTCTTCCATTTTAGACAAGATGAATAGTTTCTTCTGTCCAAGGATCTTTGAAATTCTCTTCTACTGGGAGCAGTACTTTGTCATGTGATATGTTGAATGCTAAGTTAGAATGATTTTTGATCGGAAAGGAAATCAAGGGTTATGGGCCCAAGCTGGAAAATAATGTTAAGGTACAATCAGAATAGCCAGAATCTTATTGATTAGCAGAGAAGTCTTGATGGGCCAAATAGCTTACTCCTCCTCCTATTGTTACTTTATACAACTGAGAAGCTTATGAGGCCACTTTGGAACCATATTGGTGTTGCGTGGAGTCATGTTTAGGCTGCACTGCGTAGGGATGATAGTTTCCCATTCAGTAAATCAGTTGCAGTTTTACAGCATTTCCAATAATTTCACAACCACTTTTATTGATGTCAGCTTTTTAGTTATTGATTTTTTTTTTCAAAACTGTCTGAAATTCTCAAACTTCCAAGGTGGGATTATTTGTCCAGTAACATAACCAGGTGACATGTGGAAAAATCTTTTATAGAGTGGTTAGGGACTGGAATAAATAGCCTGAGAGTATGATGGAGACAAATTCAATAACATTTCAAATGAAATTGGTATCTGAAAGGGAAAATTTTGCAGAGCTACAGTGAAAAGGTGAGGGAGTGACACTAGATGAATTTCTCTTGTAGAAGGTCATTACAGATATATGGGTGACACGGTGGTTAGCACTGCTGCCTCACTGTGCCAGGGGCCTGGGTTCGATTCCAGCCTTTGGTAACTGCGTGGAGTTTGCATGTGCTCACTGTGTCTACGTGGAATTCTATTCGTACTCCAGGTTCCACCCACAGTCTAAAAGATGTGAAGTTAGATGGATTGGCCATGGTAAATGTGCGGTTTTGGAGATAGGATGGGAGGAGGGTAGTCTGGATGGCATGCTGTTCGGAGGGTTGGCACAGACCCATTGGGCTGAATGTAGGGATTCTATTTCTGTGACAAGAGGTCAAATGGCCTCTTAGATTTGTAGCCATTCTGTGATTTTATTAACCATACCAAAATTGTAAGTGTTTGGGATAATTAAACTAGGATTGTTTCATTTCTTTGTTTAGATTTTCCCAGCATGATTTTCATGATTATGGTTTGATCATTGATGGGACCACACTCTCACTCATCATGAAACCTGCTGAAAATGGTTCTTCAAGTAATTACAAAGATCTGTTTCTGGAAATATGTCGCAACTGTAGTGGAGTCTTGTGCTGCAGAATGGCACCTTTACAGAAAGCGCAGGTTAGGCTTGAATACTTGTCTGTCTATTATAAATTTTAAGTCATTGCTGAATTACATTGACTGTTTCTTTGAAAACATACTTTAAGCTTACATTTTGAATGTTTATGAAATTGCTCACGGTGTTGCTCACAGTAAGTCCAAAATTTTAGGGGAGCTAAGTTGTTATATCAAGTATCATTATTATGGCAAACACAATGCTGTCTTTGCTGGAAATCTGGAAATAAAGTGAAGTATATACTCAGCAGATCTGGCAGCATGTACGTAGAGAGAGAGACGGTGTTAATATTTCAGTTCAGAAGTCATTTCTGATGAAAAGTCGACCTGAAATGTTAACTGTGTGTCTTTTTCCACACTTGCCACCAAGTTAGCACTCCATTATTATGCTTTCTGATATTTTCAGTATCAGTACCGGCTCTGGGATCCACAGGTTGGTGTGTGTTGGAGAATGGGTCATGAAGTAAGGGAACTTCAAAGTCCCTGTCCTCGACATTATTTTGTGATGCAATGCAATTGAAGGATATTAAACTTGCATAAACTTTAATCCATGTTTGTTCCTTTAACCTTGATTTGCAGATTGTTAAATTAATCAAATCTTCAAAAGAACATCCCATAACCTTGGCAATTGGTGATGGGGCGAATGATGTCAGTATGATTCTGGAAGCCCATGTTGGAATCGGTAAAATTAACTATTCATTTTTAAAACATATTTTGATCTTTATATTTTGGTTTGTGGTTAATACCTGGTAGGACCTCTGTGTCACAGTATTCAGCGGAGGTAGAAATTAGGAACCATTTAATCTATAGGAGTTTGATCTTAGGCTGAAATATGATCCTCATCTGTAAGTCTCTGTGATTTAGTTAATATCTTGTCTCATTACCCACTATTGCTCAGAATCTACTTCAGCCATTCAACTTCCAAATGCAAATAGAAATTGTAACCACATTGAGTACATCAGAAGTGGTGCAGAAACAGAGGGAGGCCATTAGCCTTCACTTGATAATTTTGCAGACTCCTATATCCATAGTGAAAATCTGAAGTTACAGAACTTGAACCAGAAGGAGCACCACTCTCATTCAACAATCAGAAAATGTTCCCGATATTGTACCTCCCAAATGCCTCCTGGAAGTCCTTGTAGTCACCATGTTTTAGATCTCATTAAAAAACCTTCAACCAGATAACTTAGACATGGACTGGCTCTTTTGCCACTTCATGCTTATTCCATATTCAATCACTTTGGCCCAGAATTAGTTTCCAGGGAGGGGACCTTCAGTTGGGAAACTTCCTAACTGGCAGAAAGTCACCCAAAATGTCCCAATCTTCACTGCAGGATGTAGGTGTGCAATGGAGTTCAGCTTACTAACCCCAGACCCAGAGTATTTGCAGCCTCAAGGATGGGTGACTGCTAAGGCTGGCTATTAGAAAGGTTGCCTTAGTCTTATGAGACTTTTTCCCAATTGCATTACAGGTTGTAAGGCCCTCTAGACCTCAACTCACTTATATTGCTTCATTTACTCCCCATGCCACATACGTATCAATGCATTCCATACCGATCCATTCTATTCACCCAATTTATTTTACATATAGCACCAGTGAATGATATAGTAACAATGGCACGTGTGGAACTGCTCAGAAAATTCATCCATCTGCAAATCCTTTCCTTGATAAAAGAGATAGTGGCCTAACAATTCATTGTAACCATTTAATTGTGTCAGTCAAGGAAAGTCAACAATTTTCTTCAGCTGTCAAAACAGACTCCCCTGTTGAGAAAATCTTTTAAAAACACAAGAACCATATGATTTAGGGGCAGAAATAGGCTGTTTAACCCATCAAGTCGTTCAATGAGATCATTATTGATCTTATAATGCTCAAATCCAATTTCTTGCCCTATCCCCTCAACCTTTGATTCCCTTACTGATTAAAAATGTGTATCTCAGCACTGAATCTACTTAACAACCTAGCATTGATAGCCCTCTGTGGTAACGAATTCCACAGATTTACTACCCTCTGAAGAGATTCATTGTCACTTCTGCCTTAAATGCATACCCATATATTCTGAGATTATACCCATTGGGTTGTAGATTTCCCCACAAGGATAAAAAATCTCTCTGCATCTACTGTATTTAGCCCCAGCAATCTGTGATTTTGTGCTGGAACATGAGTTGAGCCATCTGACACATTTTGAAAAGGGCTTCCACGGAATTAACAGTGCATGGAAAAATTTCAATATTCTCTTGAACATAACTGAGGTGTACGCAAATGATATATACCATGCTGAGCAATATTGGAAGACAAATTACTTACCTGCTGGCTTTTCCTGAGAAGCTTTTACATTTGAATCCTGAAGCAACAAGTTTCCTCAACTTGTTGCCGGAATATTCTTCACATTTTACATTGCTATGCTGCCTAACTGTGTGTAACTGAGCTGAGCCCTGTGAATTCAAGCAAGGCCAGTGTCAATAACTCATGGACAGGCAAGTGTTCTGATCCTAATCCTAACCAGTTATACCTACCTAAATTCTGTACTGTCAAATAGACCTAAGGGACAGTGAGAAGGATATTTTGAGGGAAACAGATGAAGATACAATGTATATATTTCTAAATCCACTTCTGTTGTTGTGGCTATTTTCATTCTTTGAGTGCTTGACGACCTGAGGTTTTGTTTCTCAAGGTATTTTGGGGAAGGAAGGCCGTCAAGCTGCTCGAAACAGTGATTATTGTATTCCCAAGTTTAAACATCTGAAGAAGTTGCTGCTTGTCCATGGTCACTATTATTACATAAGGATCGCCCAACTTGTCCAATATTTCTTCTATAAGGTGAGTTCAAATTTTATTTTCTTGTTAAGGATAGCAATTTAGCTTTTTAGTCTCTGATTAAGGTATTTATAATTTATAATTGCTGATTGAAGTACCATCAGATCTGTCCTGTACTAAACACAAGTAAAGGCTTTGCGTGGTATTACAGCTTCAAACATGGAGCTCAGTAGGATAACTCAAAGTTAGATATGTTGTTACTGAGTAACTAGAAAAGTACCTGCGGCCTCCAATCATATTAGACTTTTCTCAGATGGCTAGGGGTGATGGACTGCTATCAGAAATATGGATTTGTGCCTCAGACAATGCAAGAAAGATCATTCATGCCTTCAGAAAGTGGGGGAAAGGTATTTATAATCATACAGTTGGTATCATATGTACTGACAATTATTCTGCCTCAGTTGCTTTTAGAGTATTTTAAAATGAGACAAAAATTGGCACATTTGAGGTTCAAAAGAGGGGTATATGTGTGGTGTGTATTGATCATTAAAATATGATGGAAAGATACATAACATAGGCAATAATAGACTAATGTAATTATGGTCTTTGTATTTAGAGAACTGGAATACAAGGGCAGTAGAAGTCAGGATTTAAAAATCCAAGGGAGACCATACTTTGAGTATGATCATCAATACTGAACACCACAGCTTAGGAAGGATACATTGACCTTAGATGGAGTGCAGCATAAAAATGAAATGTGCGCTTCTACTAACTCAAAGGGTAGAAGAGATTTGGAACTCTCTTCCACAAACAGCAATTGTTAATAAATTAATTACAAACCATAAATCTGAATGACAGATTTTAGTTATCAGAAAATATTGAGTGATATGGGAATTTACCTTATTAAATTGAATACACTCCAGGGTATGACCAACCCCTGTTGCTGTATTCCTAAGTTACAAATTTGCCTCATTCATTACCTAACACCAGCTCGTATGGCATGTGTCATGTCTGATTTCTGCACCATTTTACCGCAAGCTATTCCTGGAACACTCACCAATAAATGAATGCTGGTGAATTCTGGTGTATCCTTTGCACCCGCACCATCTTTAAACATCCATTGTGCTCTCAGTCTGGAGCTGTTCTGCACGGTGCTGACATTTGCCTCAGACATTGCAGACATTGAGAAATTGGTCCCCCAGGGTGGGGTCCTAGATGTCCTGCTGGATGGGTGGTGTACAAATGGGACTTCTTTTCCCCAGGACCAGCAGTGGAAACCATGACATCAGACCACAGAATTCCTAGCACAGTAAGATGAAAGGAAACGTCCTTCTCCACTACATCAATGTAAGTGCCACCATCTCCTCTTTGCTATCTGACGCTTACTCTATATCTGCTACTGTACCTACCTCCAATCAAGACTCCTGCTACACCACCCTTACTATTGCCTTTAACATCTTCCGTACTTGCCATCACCCACTCCTTGCACTGACATAATTGACCATGCATGGCCTCTGCAGTGCTTACTCACATACTTGAGACACTCCCCGACCTTCACAAACAGTAATATCACAAACAATAATAGCTATCCACACTGGCCTCTATCTCTCATTTGAGGAGCCCACAATAGGCCAGGTGGTGTGTTGCCCATTATTTGGCTCCTCATCACGTAAAAGGAGAGGAATCTGACTTTAACTGCCTTAAGTCGGGCCTGACTGGTATTGGAAGATGCCGTTGATTTACTGTGCCAGGAATCCCTGAATAAACGCTAACCCCTTGACTTGACTGAGTACGGTTTACAACAATGACAAGCTTCCTGTCCTTGGCTTAGTAGTAAATTAGAAAGCAAGACGGTAGTTATATGAGCTTCATATCGCTGGCTGAGGGGTAAAGTGCAAAAAGACAAGATAAAGCAATGCTAAGGAGGCAAGCTATGAGTATCCACATCAGGTCAAAGCGAGTGAGCGCAGTGACAGTCAGTAAAGAACCCAGAATGCAGCAGGGTCCTATCCATAAGCTGGTTGCATGTCTCTGAGCACACGGTCTCCTTGCTGCAGTGTTAAATTGATAGTTGCTAGGGCAGAATTGACATGCAAAAGCATTCTGTAAGTGGATTGGAGATGTGCCATGACCGGTATTAGAGCCCTGTGTCGAATGCTGATATCTGTGGACATGGAGTATGTGTGGTTGGTGGCCATGAAGCTTTACCTGCGATGGTGGCGCCCGGTTTCCAACACAGAGGTTGTTCAGAGCAGGCAGTCATCTGAATCTACCAGGTTCTCGTCCTGGTTTCCTTGTCAAGTTTTCCTGAAGTCCAGCTTGTTTGGTAAGGTGGGAGGCTGAATATTAATGAGATGATGTTGATAAGGCGTTTAAAAGCATTAATTCCCGTCAACTGGCATCTCACAAATGCTTAGCAAGAATCTTACTATGCTGATAGTAAAAAGCGTAAAAGATGGTGCAAGTTGCTAGTGATATCAAGTTGGGCCTCACAGCACTTGTTGCCTAATTCCGGCACTGAGCTCACCTTAGCCCACGTTGCTCAAGCCCCTATAAGATTCCACCCATAGAGTACAAAAGTAAGCAAGTTTGGTTGAAGCTGTATTGAATGTCTATGTTTGGGCCTCAAGAGGAACAGTGAATTCAGGTATGGACGTCAAGCTTTGGGAAAGATGTGAAGGCATTAGAAAAGAAAAATGCAGAAGAGATCCACGAGAATATTTCCAGAGCTAAGAAACACCAGATTGGAGAAGTTGGGACTGTTTATAGAGAAGAGGAGATTTGATAGAAATATTGAATAACATGAGGAGTCAAGACAGAGAATGTACGGGAGAAACTGTTCCCATTTTCAGAAGGATCAAGATCAAGAGGGAAAAAAGTTCAAGGTAGCAGGTAAAAATTGCAATGGTAACATGACAAAAAGTGTTTCCATACAGTGAAAGTTTAGGGTCAGCAATGCAGTGCCCAAGAATATGGTGAAGGTAAGTTCAATCCAAGCATTCAAGAGGGGGTATCAGGTTATCTGAAAAAGAAGAATACACAACGCTGAGAGGGAGAAGATGGAGGGATGGCATTCGATGAATGGCTACCTTTTTGTTTTGTAAACATTCTGTGATTATATAATTGTGATGTTTTAATTGTTAATAACATTAATAATTCTGTTTTCCAGAACGTTTGCTTCATATTCCCTCAGTTTTTGTACCAGTTCTTTTGTGGATTTTCTCAACAGGTTAGTACTCTACCTCATAACAACTTTTTATTGCAGATCATTTGGTTTCTTGCAAAGTATAATGCTGTGAATTTAACGGATCATACTGGGAGGAACACGGTTGCAGTCTTCGTTGCTGAGGGGAAAGGAATTTAGGAATGAGCATAATTGTTTAGCTGACTTTATTTAAATTGTGTGAATTGCAGTTCCCGTTGTAAGATTTGTATCAAATTAGTAATAATTTACATCAAGGTGTTAAGGACAAGTTGTGTCTCTCAAAAATGGTATTATGGGTGGATATGTTGGGGTAATTGCTGAGTTAAAACTGGGCTCCATTCCAGTAGATGTGTGTGGTTTGCTTCGTGTAATTCTAATGTTGGTGTAAACTCAGATTGGTCTGTTAGGGTTTGAAAGTCTGGGTTAACATTGATACTTTAGAATGATGCAAAATAATGAAGAAATTTTTTTTCTTTACAGCCATTGTATGACACTGCATACCTTACATTGTACAACATCAGCTTCACCTCTCTTCCCATCCTGTTGTATAGCCTCATGGAACAACACATCAGCATTGATGCGCTGAGAAGAAACCCATCATTGTATAGGTAGGTGTGGGGCTTTGAGCATATGGTTCATGTTACAATTACAGTATTCTTTTAATGGATCACTGTGTATTAAATTCAGCAAGCCATACTGCTAAGGGGAAGCATGTTGAAAGTAGTCCTGCAAGTGCAGCTCTACCATCAGAGTGCACAATTTGCTAATTTATCTTTAGTGTGATGTATTGAATTCCCAAAGGAGGCATAGTGAGCTTGCAGAGCAGATGAGCTGATTTTCAAGTGAGGTAATCGATCAAAAATTGAAAGGTGGCTCACTGGTGAACTTCAAATATTGAATGAATTGTAGATTAGATAACAGGCTGATATGTTGCAGTGTAGGTTTCTTTTGGTGGAGAGTCCTCAACTTGAGCATCATAGAGTCATAGAATCCCTACAGTGCAAAAAGAAGCCTTTCAGTCTGTCGAGTCTGCACTGACCCACTGAAGAGCATCCCAGCAAGACCCATCACCCCACAGCCTATCCCCGTAACCCTGCATTACCATGGCTAATCCACCAACCTGCATGTTCCTGGACACTATGGGGCAATTTAACATGGCCATCCCACCTAATCCATACATCTTTGGACTGTAGGAGGAAACGGGAGAACTTGCAAACTCCACACCGACAGTCACCAAAGGCTGCAGTTGATCCCTGGTCCCTGGCACTGTGAGACAGCAGTGCCGACCACTGAGTCACCATGCTATCCCTGCAGATCATCTGCAGGTCTCCTCATAAATTATAGGATCATTACAGTACAGAAGATGACCTTTAGCCCATTGAGTCTATACCACCAAAGCTGCACTAGTCCTACACTCCAGCACTTGGCCCATAGCTTTGAAAGTTATGACTATTCAAGTGTTCATAAATCTAAAGAATTACGTTCAGCTCTTCAGGTGCAAATGCCCAATCTCTGCCCTCTCATATTTCCCAGCATAAACACGCTATATACGTTCTCTGCTTGCTTTAGTAAAGCAACACCAGAAAAGGTGACAATATCAGCAAGAGGGGCAGAAGTGAACATTCAAAACAAAACTTTATTTTAGAACGCTGAGACAGCAAAATCAGCAGACTCCACTATTGTGTAGTCCCAGAATCCCAAAAGAGGTTAGAGAGGAGGAATTGAAGGCACTGGACATAATTTTGCATAACTCTTTGGAAAGAGGTGATGGTGTTGGCTGGGACACTTTGTGAAGTATGATTCCATGAGTATGACTATGTCAGATTGTTGCTTGACTTGTCTGTGGTACAGTTTGCCAATTCCAGCACAAGTCCCCAGTTGATAGTAAAAAGGACTTTCCAGAGTCAACACTGTGTTGTTGTTCCCATATATATGCTGCCATAATCTTATTTATTTTATCAAAATTTGTAGCTAAGTGCAAATTTAGAAAGCTCTTAAGAACTGACCTCATTGCTATGGGTTAGGAGTCACAGGTAGGCTGGACCAGGTGAGGATGACAGATTTTCTTGGTTAGTTTGGATGACCTAGAACAATGGCAGCCATGAATATTGCAGATATCTTTGAGTCCTCATTGATTGGATGCTTCTGACCAGTTTGCTTGACCACCAGGTGCTTTGTTCTTCGAGAGAGTGAGACAAAGCAAGGAAAGAGATCCTTTTCCCATTCATTGTGCAAATCTGTCTCACCTGCTCTGCCAAAGCCATTGCTTGGAATAGGTTTCATTCATGTAATCCCATTTCCGGGTCATTGTTTCCGCAGTGGATAATAGCAGACAAATGATTCATCTCCACTGTATGAAACCTGTCGTAGAGGTGTAAATTAAAGGATAGGAGATGCAAAATTCTTCAAACCAGACTGATTTCAATCTCTTTTGATACAATTGTTAATTCGAATTCTGATGATTTTATTTATTTCGCATTGGTTTATGAAGTTTAGCTCAATCTGCAGTCAGGTGAACACTTGCATTTTTAAGTCAGCGTCTTTCATTTTTAAAATTGTTTCAAACTATGAAAGTCGCACACATTCAAATAAGATGATGGATGTTGAAAGTTAGACCATATTTTGCAACTATCATGACAATTAAAATATTTTATTTTATGTTTCATCAATTGCAAAATTATACTTTTATAGCTTGAGCTTTGAGCACATAAACAGTAAAAGACTGTTTTCATTAGCTGGTGAGAGGGTAATAAGTGAGCACAGACTTGAGAATTATTATTGGACAAATGAAGGGGGAATTAGAAGAAATATTCTTCAAAAAGGAAATCATTTATCACAAGAGGCAAGCAATGGAGACCTCACTTATAGAGGGATTGGATAAGAATTTTAAAAGAATCCAGAGAGAAATGGAATTAGATAGACAGCTCCAAATGAAAAGTTAGCAACAGATGTAGGGTGAAAGGCTGAATGAAATTTAAATTTTTAGTGTATACCCACGACTTATGGTATAAGTTAGATCGAACCAGTATGAATGGATAGACTGTATACAGTGCTGCAGAAAACGCTTAAAGTTTCTTCTAACTTGGCTGTGATGCATTTGTATTGGCAAGAATAGACACCCTGAAAATAAATATGTAACTCAAATCTCTTTTAAAAATGACCCAGGCCAAGGTGGGAATTCTTCCAACTTCTCCCCTGCTGCATGCACCAGGTGAAATGTAATTGAGTCAAGGAATTGTGAAACAATGGTGCAATGAAGTATACTTTGCATTGTGTTTTGTTTTCAGGGCTGGAAATACTGTGGCAAGTTAGGCATGACCTAATGATGTGGAATTGATGTTTTCAAAAAGAAGTCTACTTTAATCAGACACTTACGTCACTAAATTAACGTTAGTGTTGTAGTATCCGCTATAATTGTCTAGGAGTTGTGGCAGTCAAGAGAACTGAAGAGAACTGAGGACTGGGAGCAGTTTGTGTACAAGTGAGGCACGGAGCTGTGAGATGAAATGCAGTGATGTAATAGTAAGAGGGGTGTGGAATTGATCATTTCGGGGAGATTTTTTATATAAAAACACATAAGGCCTATTGTCTTTACTGCTGCAGGAGTAAGGCCTCAATGTTGAGTCATTTAGGTCATGGCGCCAGTTTTAAAAATTGTGAAGATTTGAAACTGCATCGCAAATCGAGCTCCGTTTCTAATATTGACTCTGCCTCAGAGTTCACGACCCCGAAATTTCAGCTGGGTCATGGCCTCCCCTTTCGGAAGTCCTGAACTAGGTTTTAAGTTAAAATCTTGCCAAGACAAGTTGTAGAACTGAATTCAGTTCATTTTGGGGCTAGTACTTGAAGAACAATGATCATGAAAGCAGAGCAGTTTTTACTAATAGCCACCTGGTTAATAAATGCCTGTTAGAGATGGGGCTTTCCCTTAACTTACACTGGTCTGGGCTGAACTTGAGACAAGACCCACATGTCAATGATTTTTAATATCTTTAGAAAATTACGCAGTTGTTCAAAACAATAATAGAGGCCTTGGCAGTTTTACTTATGAACCAAGAACAAATTAAAATACTGCAGAATGAAAGGTGTCGCTGAAATCAAAAGTACAAAGTTGTCACGTAAAGGTACAGTTCAATTGAACTTCCTGAGCAAACAAATGCAATTTTAATACTTTTCTTCTCAACTACCAGGGATGTTGCCAAAAATTCCTTATTGTGTTGGAAATCATTCATTTACTGGACTTTCCTGGGAGTATTTGATGCTGTGGTGTTTTTCTTTGGTGCTTACTTTATATTTGATAATTCGACCATGACCAGCAATGGGCAGGTTAGTACACCTCCTCAAATATGTAGGTACAAGTTGATCTAGCTCTAAGAGTCTACCACTCCCTTTATTTGCCAATTTTATTATTATAGCAATCTATTGCTAATATTATAATAGGTTATTTAATGACACATTCAATTTTACAATTTACACGTTTGTGTCGACATTAAGATGGTTTTATACTTGCCCAAGGAGTATATAATTTACTCTGACCATTACCTGCTCTCTTTTTTGCTCTGTTAGTCACTCAGTAATATTTCTGTTTTGGCTTTAATGCCCTGTTAATTTACTTAAACAATTCTGTGCTTTTTTTTTTTGCCTTGTTTGTTTACTTTCTGTCTTGTATTTTTTTGCTTTTGCTTTTTGCTTCTCTTTCTAACACCAGCTAATGAGGGCCAACTTGAATATGGTAAGATCTTTCTTTCACCTTGTCTTTATCTCATTTTTGGACAAAATACATCGGATACTTTCTGACTGATGTGATTACTTCTTAGTAAACTCTGTTTCTCAAAGGTGTTAGTGGGTTGGGTAGTGGTTGTAATCTTAACTTTTTCACATAAATATTTAATTTTCTCCCCTAATAATGCTGCACATTTGTTAAGTAGATTGTCCAATCTGATGCAAAGGTATTCTTCGGCTACTTGTCAGAGACATAGCAAGAGAAGCTTTGGATAATAGAAATGAACAAGAAAAGGTTTGAGTTAATCTCTTGGTGGGGTGAGATTAAAGCCCTTAGTATGTGATTACAATCCAGAGTCCGAAACAATAGAAAAACTACATGAAACATTGACCATCTTACTCCACACACCTTATAGACCGTAATTCAGGACATTCCTCTGTAATGATTTTGGTCTAAACACTTCACTCAAGTTATGTAGTGAACTGAGCTCCAGATGCTGTTCATGGTAAATAACATGGGCTATGTTTCAAACCAAATTATCTTTCTATAGTGAGAGATGGTCAGTATTCACCCATTTTCCCCCGATTTCCACCCACCGCCAACGGGAAAATGTAAAGCTTTATTCCTGCTCCATTTCTGCCTGACTGTTTAGCAAACCCCGTGATTTTAGGTAGCCAAGGCATCACCGTACCCAGTTACAATCCTCCTTAGTAAGGCAGTAATATGCACCAATGGTCATACTAGGACCCTTTTTTGGCAATAGCTGACTGAAAAAACACAGCGTGGGGGTGGTGTTGGCTACATGAATACCGTACAAATAATGTATTATGCCCTTGCGGGTTTAGCCTCCCACCCGTGAGGCATCGTTGAACTTTTTCCCACCGTTTCCAAATCCAGCCAAAACGTATGGCCTCCAAAACAATCTGACTTTCGTCTAGCTGCAGCTGAGTACCTACAGCTGAACATCTATCATGGGCAGACAGCCTGCTAACCAGCTCTGTCACCCGTCTCAATGGGTAGCCAGGTAACCAGGTCCATCCATCCATCTCAGCCGGGCAGCCAGGTAATCCCTGTGTCCACCTGTCTGAGATGGGCAACCAGGCAACACAAGGAAGCTTGAAAGTATCATGAACCATGAGGAGCATACCATAGAACTGCAAAAACACATAGGTAGGCTTGCGGATGGGCAAAGTAGCAGATGAAATTTAATGCGGAGAAGTGCGAAGTCATATGTTTTGATAGGAAGAATACAAAGATAGACAATATAAAAGGTATCATTCTGAACAGGGTTCAGGAGCAGAGGAAACTGGGTATATATTTGTATAAATCATTGTAAGTGGCAGAACAGATTGAAAACTCAGTTAAAAGAATATTTGGATCCCTAGGCTTTATCAAAAGAGACACAGAGTACAAGAGTGAGGAAGTTATGATAACTTTGTATAAACCATTAATCCACCAAATATATCCAGTTCTCGGAGCCAAACTTTAGGAGCGATGCAAAGACTTTGGGCAGAATGCTGAAAAGATTCACAAAAATGGTTCCAGAGATAAGGAATTTCAGTTACATAGATAATTTGAGAAATTGGGACTGTTTTCTTTGGATGGTAGATTTAATAGACCTTTTCAAAATCATGAGGATTCTAGACAGAGTAGGGAGGGAGAGAATCATTGGTGGAAGGATTGTGAACAAGAGGCCACACGTTTAAGCTAATTGGCAAAGGAAGCAATGGCATAAAGTGAATTTTCCCACAGAGGGTCACAACATCACAATGGGCTGAATAGCATCCTGTGCTGTAATCAATCCATGGCTTTATTAACTGCCCTTCCTTTGCCTGTCTCTGGTGGGCAACAATTTAGCCACCTCTAAACATCTGCATTATTTACCCACAAGATGTGAATAACACGAAAAAGTTAATATTCACCAGACCTTAAATTGATGATGTCAGACTAGTTTTATGGTAACCTCACTCCCTGCCCAATCAAAAACACTTCCCAAGTTTACAATCACCACCCACAACTTTTCAAATGCGTATTGACGTGTTAATGTAGAATTGTTGGCTTCGTAATGGAAGTGCATGGACTATTTTGAAACAGCCCATTAGTTTTTGGTGTGTATCAGGAGTGGGCATGCTGCAGTTCAATGTATAACTTTGCTGACTGCTGACTGATTTGTTCTAAATTTGTAAAACTTATTTTTTCAGATGTTTGGAAATTGGACATTTGGGACCTTAATTTTCACTGTTCTGGTATTTACAGTAACTCTTAAGGTATGTTTGTTTTTGAACGCTTGCTATGAGCCTGCAAACTAAAAAAAAAATTCATAAGAAATAGGAGCAGGAATAGGCTGTTTAGCTGCTTCACCATTCAGTAAAATAATGCCTGATCCAACTGTGGCTTATGAATTGTGGACTATGCCCCATGCCTACTTCCATAGTCTTATCATAGCTACTTTGCACAGCTCCTAGTCATTCCATTTTTTATCTTTTCTGTCTG
>NC_063337.1:96125583-96164921 GCF_021869965.1 Rhincodon typus | reverse complement strand
TATCAGAGGAGACTTTGAGTTAGAGATAGACTGAGCATTGTGCATTTACATTGGTGTCCTTCACAGTACCAGTGATTAAAAGCTGGAACCTGCTGGTCTAGGAATGAATCCCTGGAGTCCAAACAAATACATAAAATAACCTTTAAGAGTACAGCTGTCTAGGCCATATGTGGATTACCACCACTTCAAAACAAAATTATCAATTGACAGCCTCATGGAGACAAATTTGCATTAATCAATCATTCTTTTCTTCAATACATACCATTTAAACCTATAGAATAGTTTCAAGATTTAAGGCAGAGAAAATATGGAGACATTAGGAACCATGTTAAAAAAGACTGAAGTCAACATTCAAAACTGCCTCAACATACCACTGCATTTTGCTGAACTCTTTGTCTGACCAGGTCCAACTTCCCTGCCTTCACTCTGGGGAAAATGGATAAATCAGCTCCTTTACAGAACAAGATTATTTCTCCTATTTAAGAGATGAAAAAGTGTATGTTAATGAAATATTATAAGATAGTTGAATGACATGTAAACACAGCCCATGCACGATAAATTTTGCCTCAGAAGCACCGATCCTGCACTAGAAGACAAATTGGCAGAAGAAAGCACATTTTTTTCATAGGACAGCACAAACTTAGAACTTTGTCTTTCTGAACCAAATATCCTAAACTTTGCCTGATGAAATCCCATTCTCACACTCATAGTGGATTCAATCCCATCATACACACTAACCTGATCCAATCCCACTCTCACACTCACAAATCACATGCAATACCACCCACATTCACACTGTGATCCAATTGCATTACCTGCATCTCTTCCAACCACACTCAGCTATATCTTGTTTAATTACAAGCATCTTCATCTCAGACATGCATACGGACATTGAATATACAAACACCAGATCCACTCCCAGCCAGTAGGTCACACGCACCTGTTACGGATCTAACAATGACACTCATACGGCGTCTCACTGAGTCAAAATTCAATATTTGGAGTAATTCATATCTGGAAAAGAATGAAGAGATGTGAATTTAACAGCAATGTACTTCTCACACACTGACAGAAAATATATCTACATTTCCAGTTCACTGAAATGCTGCCTCTTTTGTTTTCAGGTTCCTTCCCTCTTCCTGTGGGTTAGATACAAAATTATATCCATCTCTTCTACTATAAGCTGACCTCATTTGATAGCTCATGTATGCGCTTTTTTTGATGTTACTTGTCCAAAATAACTCTTGCACTTGCTTGGCTGCTCTGACCACTGAAGCACGCCTTCAAAGCAGTGCGCTGTGTTTTTTTTGTTGCACTTTACCAGATAGCCTAAATACCTCAATTTACAACTCTTGATGAGGTCTATCATGCCTCTCCTGGGTTTACTTCTCAAACACTCACATGGTTTTTTCATTCTTCTGAGGATATTCTGAACATTTCCCGTATGTCTACATTTCAAAGACTTCCAGTTTTATGTGTAGTTAGGTACATACTATACATGTTTTACATGCATCAAGATGCATTGACCAGACATATTAGTTGAGCAAACATCTTCTTGAACGCATGCCTATTCTATATTATTAGAATTGAATTCGTTTTATCAAAAGCATCTAATGACTTCAATTCTTCTGATAATTTCAGTGTCTTATCTAGATCTTCTGTAATAATCTGAACCATGTACAAAATCTGCCTACTTATTCTACATACAAATAAGATTGTGATCTTTGGTTTTGTAGATTTCTTACTAATTATCATAATTTTGGTCTTTATAGCATGCATTCTCATAATAAGTGGTTTATCAGTATTGCTAACTTCATCTAAACTTCACTGTAATTGCTATATTGCCTCAGCTAATTAGCAAGTGTCATCTATCTGTCTAAGCTTGTTTATGGTTCTACCACCCAAATGTATCCCTTAAAGATGTTTGATTATTCTAAATATTGCTTCAGTGAGTTCTATATCAATCTGGAAGGATGGAAAGGGTTAATATAGGACTGTGTAATAAGCACCACCCACTGTGATCATACCACGAGAACTTGGTGGGAGAGTATCTCATGGGAGTCAAACCTAACGTTAGATCCTCCCAAAAGTCTTGGTGATAACGTAGACCTGTTAGGTTGCAAAGATGCACATTAAAAAAGCATTTGACTAAGTCTATCAAACATTTGTACACTTCTTCATCCATCTCACAGATCTATCATTAACAGATAACTAGATTTAAGGCCATTTGGTGTTTCACTGACTTGTTTTTAATTATATTCTTACTTTTAAGAACAATTACTTTCAGCAGATTTTTAAGCAAATGACTCATTAGACTAAGTACTCTATACTCTAAATTTATTCCCAAGAACTGGTTTGAAAGCATGAGGGCACAATCCATGAATTGACTCCTTTCAGTAGCTTTATCATAAATAGAATCCACTTGTCCTGTTAGCATTAAGAACTTATGAGAGTAGCTGATTAGGAGTGGGACGGGCAGCTGTAATATGACTCATTATTAATAACCATACATTTACTTGCTCAATTTTTCTAATCAGGTCTGCTTTAATGCATACTTCAGTACTTCACCTGTCAATAGACTGAGGAGGTAGGCACTGTTGTCCTTGGAGGTGAGAATGTTGAGGGGAGATTTAATAGAGGTAGTAAAAATCATGAGGAGTGACCGAAAAAGTGTAAATGGAGAACCATGAGATGATCCTGGATTCTCATGGAAAGGGAGTCATGCTTGTGTGCCAGTTCAAATTGAATTTCACAGCCCATGGCTGATTGTTAAGGTTGGTAGAATATGTAGCCTGCACCAACCTGCTCAAGTTGAGACTTCTCAGTGAGCCTTGTCTTGAATAAAGAGGCTATATCAACAGTGTATCTGCTCAATGTTCTGACTATGAGGGCTGGTCTGTACTCTGGTCTTTCATTGCTGTTTAGAAGTGCAAATAGTGCCAATGTACTGGACGACAATATCAAGAGTTAATGAGGTTCTTCATCCTGCTCAACAGGTCATCTTGGGGAAGGACAAATCTGTAATAAACCAGCATCCTTTCGCTGCTATAATTGTGGCAGGTGTTGCACTGTGGAACATGAGCTGCCTTTGACAAGGAATTGGGAAAGACTCTGCAGAAACTCCAACCACATGCATATTCTCAATGTTCAAGTCATTCAGCCTATTCATGAGCCAAAACAGATGTGACAAGCCTTTTGGCAATGGGGAAGTGATAATGGGGACATTTGGAGGATGTTACTGCCAATCATCATGCTGTGCACAGACAGCCTCAGGGCAGATTGGAGCAAATGTGGAGTTCAGATCCTGCTGAGACAATAGAGCAGATGTATCAGGTACAACACTGCATCTCGCAAATCCAGGAGGTGAAAGAAAAGGAATCTGAAACATAACCTGTTCTCTCTGCACCTGCCAGGTTACAGCTCTATCTACCATAGCCAAAATGTAAAGAGTAAAACCACTAATCATCATATGAAGCATAGTTCATGGGATACTATAAAAAAAGGTTCAAGAGCATAGCAGGTAAATGTCCCAATGGTAAGGCAATACTTAATAAACATGACAAACAAACTATTAAAGTTCATTCCTCATGATTAATCAAAATTTAATTATATAATCCCAGGCTCTGATTAGCTGCAGAAGTAAACAGGATATCTCGTATCTCAAATGCTGCTATGCTTTGTAATGAAGGTCATGCAGAACAGAATGTGGTAGGCTGAGAACTGGCTGCTAATGCGGGGAACCATTCCACTTCCGACAGCGTCAGCACATTTACAGGTTGACTGTCGAGACTCGGTACTTGAGTAGCATATATTCCAGAGGGCTCAGTGAATTGAGGCTTGTGGCATCTATGGAACTTTCAACAACAGCTCCTGAATATTCCACATACAAACTTTAGTTGAATTTTTAGGATGATCACTAAGAAATGAGGTCCATGGACCGGCAGAATAAGTCAGAGTGAAAGTAAAAAACGCTTAGTTAAAAACTGATATTAAAATCGTCATTGTGATTTTTTTTCTGGCACTTTATGAGATGAGCGGATCACTAGCAAGGGCAGCATTTGCACCCTAGTTACCTTTGAGTAAACACATACTTGCCTTTCAATTTCAGCCTCTGGGTTCTCAAGTTCCATAAAATTGTCTTTTACTTGCAGGAATGTGAAGCCAAGTCTGTGAACAAGAAAAGGCAAATAAAACCACAAACCATTCAGCACAAGAAATAATTTGGCTACCTTGTACACTGTATCAATCCAATATGATCCAGTAATACACTGATTACCGTCTGGGACTAGCTAATTGCAGTCAGAATCGAATTTCAGATATCTAATAATCTGTGGAAACTTAGAAGGTCGAGTGACTCTAAACCTAATGATCATTGCAAAAGCCCAACTGATTGACTGGCTTGCTTCAGGAGGGAAACTTGCTGCCTTTCTCCAGTCTGGCCTACACATGACTCCAGGTCAACACTATATAGTTGACTCTTAATCTCTTACAGGATAACCAGGAATAGGCAATAAGTACTGCACTACCATTGCAGCTGCAACTCAAAAATTTTTAAACAACCAAAACCTATCCTGTGTTTTGTAACAAAACAGAGGTGCACTCTTCAGTTTCTTTTTTGGCATGGGGAAGTATCTCACAGTAATTTAAACAATATATATCCTCAGATTACAAGGTGTAGAGCTTTTTCTGAAGAAGGGTCTAGGCCCGAAATGTCAGCCTTCCTGCTCTTCTGATGCTGCTTGGCCTGCTGTGTTCATCCAGCTCTACACCTTGTTATCTCAGATTCTCCAGCATCTGCAGTTCCTACTATCTCTGAAACTATATATATCCTCATATCATTAAATTGGAACCTTGTGTGTCCCATGAAATCACAAACATGCAATGGCCAACAATACAGCAATGCACAGAGGAAGAAGGCGGAGAATGGACCTTTATACATGTCAACATCTGTTTGGGTAACTAGGTTTGAACAATCTCATGCAATCTGCTTCCGAAAATAGGCTAATGTCATACAAATTCAGAAAATATTGGGGAAACTCAGCAGGTCTGGCAGCATCTGAACAGAGTTAACATTTTCAGTTCAGTATGGCTCTTCTTAAGAACTAAAAGGGGTTGGAAAATGGTGTTTTTCATAGTTCTGACAGAGGCAGAGGAGGGGCCAGGAGAACAGATGTTGTGCAGGCCCACTGCAAAAGATAATGGGATTAATAATCATGGTGAAAGAGAAAGAGACATGTGAAATGGCTGTAAATTAAGGTGTGGAATGGAGAAAATGGGTCCTCTCTGCTGAAATTAATGTAAACAAATCACAAATGGGTGGGGAGGAGGCAGGGAGGAGAGTGTGGAGAGAATGTAAGAAAAATCGAGAACAGATATAATGTGGTCAGGTTCTGAAGAAGGGTCACTGGACCCAAAACACTGAGGTGGCTTTCTCTCCTCAGGTGCTGCTAGACCTGCTGAGTTCCTCCAGCTATTTCCATTTTTGTTTAATAATGTGGTCAGGCTCTTAAATTATGAAATTCATTCTTTGTCCTGGAGGCTGTAAAGTGGCTGAATAGAAAATGACGTGTTTTTCCTTAAGCTTGTGTTGGGTCTGGTTGAAATATTACAGCAGGGCCAGGATGGAACTACCTGCCTGAGAGGAAGGTTGTTTGTTGAAATGGCAAGAAACCAGAAGGTTGGAGTCACTTCTATCGACAGAGCTAATGTCAGGCTAATATCAGCCATGCTGACGTCATTAAAGAAAAACAAAGAGCTGCAGATGCTGGAAGTCAGAAACAATAACACAAATTGTGGGAAAAACTCAGCAGGTCTGGCAGCTTCTGTGGAGAGAAAGCAGAGTTAAGGTTTCCGGTCCAGTGACACGACATACCAACAGGCCAATTTTTCTAATTTTTCAGCTCCCTCAAATACCTGCTAATTTTCTCACTCAGGAATGTCCAACTTGGTGCTGCCTTCAAAAAAGGAAAAAGCCCTCATAATCAGAAAACTGCCAAACATAATGCAATATTCTTCCTTGTTTGGTGTCTGATATACAGCCTCCCATTTTTAACAAAAATCTCCATCTTATTCTATTAACTTTAGGAATGTTAAAATCCGCTAAACATAATTAATAAGCTGTTGCAGCTACAAACCTACAAATCTCATTTCAACTTTTTTTTAAATCAGTACTTTGTATTGAAATATAACCACAATTATCCAGTTAAGACAACTCATGAAGAAAAACTCAATCACTACAATTAATCTCAAGGTGTGAAAAAAACTTGAAGAGTTTGGGAGGTGCATTGCACAGATGAGTGGGTGGACGGCATAGAATCATATGCGGCTTTACATCAGGCATTTTGTGTTCAGCATTCCTGTAAACAAAGCTTGCGTACATAAACAGAAAAACTACACTGCTGTTCAGTTAGGATAAGGCTGTAGTACAAGATCGATGGCTCAATTTCAAATTTCTCTGCAGCAAGTTGCGAAGTTCAATTCAATAAATCTGATAATTGAGGCTGACATAACAAAATTATCACAAAACATGTCAAATCACTACAGCATTCAACACTGCATTTGCTAATGTCCTCCAAGGAAATAAATCTGAATCTAGCCAACCACATGGTCTGGTATACATTTAGACGAAGATGAACTAATGAACTTGTATTGGTATATCACCTGGGCGTCAGTAATTTTGTCACAGGATGATGGTGTCCATCAAAGGCAGTTGCATAATGCACCACTGCGGACTTGCTTACTAAGAAGAGGGAGCTGCATGCATAAATCTCTCCTGCCAGTGTACATCTTCTGCATCTCCTAGAACTTCCCCACCCGTAAATCCCACTTTTCACCGCGACGCAGCAATGAAGCATCCTTTGGCCTCACGTTGAACTGTACGGGATCTCGGAGGAACCCTGGCTCTTGGGGATGTGATATACCCAAACATGTGAAATATAGACCCACCGGCATGGGAAACATGCTCTGCCATCCATCAACCAGGTCCCAGGTTGAGATAAAATAGTTGCTTGTGGCAACTAAAATAGTGGCTCAGGAGAGTCAAAGGCACTGGAGTGCAGTCTTATTGGCAGTTGGTGATTCCTTTAACAGTTAGCATCCGGTCATTGGTGTAACTGTATGGACTCCAAAGATGAGCTTCCGGATTCACTTAAAAACTGAGAGAGAGGTGCAAGTTCTGGAATAGTCTCTAATCCTCTCCAGGCTATGCAGCCAGAAAGCAATTGGAGAGGATACTTCACTCATACACTGCTGTGTAGCAGCAAAGCCTAGACAACTTCCATTTACCAAGATTGAAGTACTTACTAATTCCCATTTCCAATGTTTATGACACAGCCTTGACTTCACACAGAAAACAAAGTCATCAATAACGTTGATCTTTCCTTGGAAAACGTGTTTAGAAAACTAGTGCTAATCGAGATTTTGCTGCTTTAGGCATATACACCAGACAGATAATGGATGCATTTCTAAAGGAAGTTGCCCTTGTCCAGATAGGAGCAGGATGTCCACAACTCTGATTCATGACAAGTGGGAAACTGTAGCCAAAGGTTGATGCAAATGACGGGTAAAAATTCACCAGTGCAGCAGTACGTGGTTTCAGAATCTTCAAAGCAAATGCAGTCCTGCAAACATGGCAGTAGTAATATTCCTGCGCCACCCACAAGGGACTACTTTATGTGTGGCATTTGAGGCAAACTTTGTCCTTTCAGCCATCAAAAATGCAGGTGACCTTATTGGACCTCAATAACATTCTAACATTGCATCCTCATCATTTCTCTCACACGAAAGGATGTCAACTAACCACATGATTTTCACATATCAGAAATGAAAAGGGCTTCTCAGTCATTGCAATTTTCTTTGAAGTTTTGGTTGTGTTGTAATTTAAGGAAATGAAGCATATAGCATGATCACACTAACCACAATAAAAATATTATGTCTGGATCTCAGATCAGACCTTTAAAATGAACCTGAAATTGGTTCCTTTGACTAAACACTTCTTGCAGAGGTAGCACAGTTGGAGAAGTAGCTTGATTGCTCTAGTTTGAAAGTTAGTTTCAGGGTTTGAGTGCACACTGGGGAAAGGTCATTCTTAAGTACACAGTTCCTGCATATTTGACAAGCAATAGCAGTTATGGTGTCTTGCAACTCATGACTGCTGAAAAATAACTCTCATTTGTTTGTACTCACAGACAGCTTAAGGAGAAAATAGCTCAATTAGGAAATCCAAAAGTTCATTAACTTCGTGCAGACTCATTCATAGCTAGAATTTGTTCAGGACAAAGAATAGGTTTTTGGCAGGTGGGATGTAATGTTGAAAAACGTGAAGTTAACCACTTTGTTTCAGAGATAGTAGGAACTGCAGATGCTGGAGAATCTGAGATAACAAGGTGTAGAGCTGGATGAACACAGCAAGCCAAGCAGCATCAGAGGAGCAGGAAGGCTGACAATTCAGAAAATTTCTGAAGAAGGGACTAGGCCCGAAATGTCAGCCTTCCTGCTCCTCTGATGCTGCTTGGCCTGCTGTGTTCATCCAACTCTACACCTTGTTATCTCAAGTTAACCACTTTGCCAGGAAAACAAAAAAACAGAATGGCAGAGATTATCTTAAATGGCGATAATTGTGAGGCATTGTTGTCTAAAGGAACCTGGATCTCCTTGCACATGAATTATTGAAAGCTGACATGTAGATGCACAAGCAATTTAGAAAGTAAATGACCTTTATTGACACAGGATTTCAGCACAGGAGTAAAGATATCTTGCTGCAAATACATAGAGCATGTTGATACTGCATCTGGAGTATTATGCAGAGCTTTGGTCTCGTAATTTAAGGAACAACATACTTGCCATAAAGGGAGTGCAACGAAGGCACACTAGAACCTGGGTGAATAGTCTCAGAATAATGGGTAGATCATTTAGCACTGAGATAAAAAGGAACTTCTTCACTCAGACTGTGATGAATCCTAGGAAGTCTCTATACCAGAAGGCTGTGAAGGCTCGATCATCAAGTATGCTGAAGACAGAGATCAACAGACTTCTAGATACTAAAGACATCAAGGGATAGTGTGGGAATTTTTAAAATAAGGGAATGTGGGTGCCATTGGCTGAGGTGGCATTTGTTGCCATCCCTAGTTGCCCTTCAGAAGGCAACGGTGAGCTGTCTTTTTGAACTGCTGCAGTCCATGACTGTAGGTAGATCCATAATGCCATTACGGAGGGAATTCCAGGACTTGGATCAAGCACCAATGAAGGAACCCTGATACGTTAACAAGTCAGGACAGTGAGCAGCTTTGGTGGGGGGGTGAAGGGAGTGGACTTGCAGGTGGTAGTGGTGTTCCCATGTATATACTGCTCTTGTTCTTCAATTTAGTAGTGGTCATGGCTTTGGAAGACGCTGTCTAAGGAGACTTGGTGAATTTCTGCACTGTGTTGAGGCAGAAGATCAGCCATGATCTAGTCGAAAGACAGATTAGGATCAAAGGGCCGAATGACCTACTCCTGCTCTTATTTCCTATGTTCTTTCAGGACTTGGATTTCTCTGGATGCTAAGTATCTCATTATTGGTCCAGTGTGTACATAACATAAACAGGTTTTGGCTGGTGTGATGGTCAAATGTTTACTGAGAGGTGGCCAATGGGGCAAACATTTTGACAAATCCAACTTTGACTGAAGGGATGAAAGTGAACACAATCTGTCTTAATAGTATCAAACACAAAAAGTAAAAGTAGCTTTTGTTATTGCTTTTGATAACCTGAGTGCAGATACTCAGAGATGAAGCTTTGTTTTATGTAATTGCAATAAGGGACCTGCTGAATAATGTATCACTATCCAGAAGTGAAAATAGACTGTGGAGCTTACTCCATTGTTCTAAAATCATTTAGAAATCATTTCAAATTCATTTAAATCATTTCAAATTGTTTTAGTACCTCTTTACACCTTCAACCAGAGCAATCTCATCTGGTGAAGAGGAAATGTAAACTGAGGATCTCCCATCTTGGTGTTGCTTCTGATAATCAGTCTCGTCTTCTCTCTTAACTTGGACTGTGTGGCAAAGGCACAGTGCACGGAAAAACAGCTCCTTTCTTTCCTAGAAGTAACACAATTAATGATGACATGGCTAAGCTTAAATGCTTTCTTACTTGCTGCATTACTAACCAGAAAGATTTTTACCATAGATCTAATCTACAATTAAATGTGGCCTTACATATTTCTATTGGCACTGCAATTAATTCAAATTAAAATCGATTCTCCCCTCAGCTTGTATTACTTATGCCACAACGAACAGGGAGCAGTAATGGTGGACAAAAACAAAGTTGCTGGAAAAGCTCAGCAGGTCTGGCAGCATCTGTGAAGGAGAAGACAGAGTTAATGTTTCGGGTCCGGTGACCCTTCCTCAGAACGGTGGAGTAATGCTGGAGTTTATGAACACTCTTTGCTAAACCTTCCACTTAATTCCTTCTCAACAAGCAGCAACCCCCCTTCCACCCATACCCAGGCACAACCAGCCTATCGCAGCCTGGCACTATACTCCCCTTCCCCCAGTCACACCAGATCACAAGTCGTCTTAGCATCAGTCTGCCAATTACGACCTATCACCAGCACACCCTGCACCAATCTACCAACCACACTTGGTCAACAATCCTTCCGGGTAGTGTTTCATTTTATATTTGTAACTTCCAGTGGGAAACCACGCTGGATATGACAAAAGTATCCGTGATTGAGTTTTGAGCCACCTCACCCAGTAACTCTGTCAGACTCTTGAACTCAGAATTTATAGCACATAAGGAGGCCATTTGGTCCAATGTACCTGTACCAGTTTTTGAACAGAGCTATCTACTTGTCCTACTCTCTAGATTTTCCCCAATAATGCTAGCAATTTCTCTTTTTCAAGTATTTCTCCAATTCCCTTTTGAAAGTTACTTCTTAATTTGCCTCCTTTTTGGCTGTGCTATAGGAGTGTTTAAAGTTTCATTGTTAACCATTCATTTGGTTTAGTTTGACAGCTGGCTAGCAGAGGGCAAATTGCCCTGGAGACTTCGTGTGCTGTACTTTAATGACAAACTAAATTAGAGCAGCAAACAGTATTGACAAAAGGATCAATTGATTTCTGACTTGTGTGTCATATACGTGCATGCTGACTGGGTCATAATCTGATTAAGTTAGATTCTGTTTGGATAGGTTTTGTTGGTTTGAACATTTTACATCATAGTCCCTTTTCTGTCCCTGGTCTGCTACTGACAGAGCTAACACAAGTTCCACTATTTCTGCTCAGATGTCAAAGAAAACAGACATCTAACTGTGTTGGTGCTTTCTTTCAGCTGCACAGCTAAATAGGTGTATTTAAAGTTCAATTTCCCCATGTTTGTTTCTATTAAGTCTTTGTGACTGAGCTGTAATGTATATTGAAGGAGACTGATAGTAACCTTTGATTTCCTAGCATCCAAAAATCTGAGTGAAGGGAAGTAGAGTTAATGTAGAGTTCAGTTCATGATCTTATTAAGTGACACAGCAGCTCAAAAGGATCATATGGATTGCTCCAAGGTTTCTCAATTCCTGTACATAAATATCTCATCCAAATTAACTGCAGCAAATCAATACCCTGCTAAACAATCTGAAATCAACAGCTCAACACTTTCTTCTAATTTGATTCCATTTCATAGCCTTGCCTGATCAGCTATTCCAGTAGGGGCATCAATGAAATCGATCGCTGCATTGCTGTAAAAGCTCTGGCCATTAGATATGGAGTGCTGAACATGGACATGACCATCGATGCAGCACTCAATAAACTCCATGTTATTCTCAGTCAGGGTTCCTGTTTTGTCTGTAAAAACATATTCAACCTATAACAGAAACAAAAAATTGTTAGCAAAAATAATTTATCAAGATGAGAACGAGCAAAACAATTCAGCACGAGAAGTATAACAAGTACTTGTAAACCAATGGACTAGATTAGTGGATCACAGGCACAGACTGGATGGCTGGGTGAATAGTGCAGTGAAAGGGTGACTGGTCACATCAGCACTGACAGGTTGAATGGATCATATCAACACAGAACGGGTGGAGGGGATTGGGATTACGCTTAAGCTCTCAGTCAATCACAGTGTCACTCTGTACCTCAGGAACCCAATAACCAACTCTGAAACTGGGCTGGACTGACCACTGGCTTGTCATGCTGCTGTGTTCAGAATTACATGGCCAAAGTGTACTCTGTAGTCCATAATCAGGCCACAAAACAGGTTTTTAAAAGATTTCTCCAAGTGGAACAGGGCTGTTCCAACCTTCACAGTATTACTGGCCCTTGCTGCAGCCCCTGACACCCACACCCACACACATACAGACCCCTCACACATCTCCACACCCGTCTTGCTCACACGCTACCGAACATTCACTGAACCCCATCCCCTCCCACACCTCTCAATCGCCAAACCCCTCCCACACCTCTCAATCACCAAACCCCTCTCTATCTTACACCCTAGCTGTGCCTCCCAACCACACTCCTTTGCTTACATGGCACCCTCTTGCTCTGTCATACTCATTGACCCTTTCGCTCACTCCCCTGAATTGAATGTTTCACCTTACTATTCCTTCTCATCCCCCAGCAGTCAAACCCCTCTTCCTCATTCCAACATCCTCACATACCCCAACAATACCCCACCAAAACCCAATCCTTCAACTCCTATTCATAACCCCCACCTCAACTGAACTCCTTGCTCAATCCAGGCTCTCTTCTACCTTCACATCGCCTTCCACTCTTATCCTCCACCTTGCCTCATTGCTCTGCACTGCCTACTACTCCACTCCTGCTCACCTGACTCCCTTGCTCCCTCACTCCCCATTCCAGCTCTCCCTCACCCTCAAGATCCTGGCCTACTGCCTGTTTTAGCAAAACTGGAATCTCCACTCCTAGGTGGCAGAATCGACCAACCTGCCCCAACTCTTCATTCAGGTCCGACGTGTTGACAATTGGCCCTTCGCAGATTTCATCGTCAAACATCTCCTCATCCCAAGAAATGAAATAGGAGCCAAGAAACTTTTGCATTTCTACAGTGACATACATGGAGACCGGGATGATATAATTGAAAAGGACCATAAAAGCCAAAAAATCCGTGAATGATGACAGGAACTAGAAAAAAAGCAGAAAGAAAAGTTGAAAGCATGAAATTGCTCTCCTTTCAATCTATTCAATAAAAGTATATATAGTTTTAAACATCTGTTCATAAGATGTAGAACAAGGCATTACTGCATATTTAGGCGGGTTTGGGCCAGTTGGATGTTGGGTAGGAGCAATTGTTAATCAGGTTGGCAGTTTAGCCATCACCGAACCGGCCGCTAAAGCTCCCACCACAAATTTACCAGTAATTACTGCTCACCAAAGGGTTTCTGGCACTGCCAGGATTTAACCAGTGCCAGACGATCTCTATGCAATGTACTCAGTTAGGAGGGTGGAGGTGGGTGTGGCTGACAGGGTATGATGACTCTTCTCAATGGGCCCACTGGACCCATCCGAAGTGTTCCCTCCTGCCATGGGCTCTGAAAGGCTGTAGGCCCTGACAATATTCCAGTAATAGTACTTTGTAGCAATAGGTCACTGCTCCATAATTAGCTGCACGCCAGCCAAATCTTTTCATTTCAGCTACAACACTGCCATCTACCTGACGATGTGGAAGATTGCCCAGGTATGTCCTCTGTATAAGAAAGAGGAGAAATCCAAATTTGACCATGTACGGCATCAAGGCACCCTCTCAAAACTAGTCAATGGGAATCTGTGGAAAACTCTCCACTGGTTGGAGATATACCGAGCACAAGGACAATAGTTATGGGGGGTCAGTCACATCAACTACAGGACATCTCTGCAGGAGTTCCTCAGGGTAGTGGCCTAGGACCAACCATTTTCAGCTGTTTCGATGGTTAGAACTGGGGATTTTCAATGATGACTACACAATGGTTAACATAATTTGCTATGTCTCAGATAATGGAAGGAGCCCATATGCAGCAAAACTTGGACAACATTCAGGTTTGGGCTGATAAGTGGCCAATTACATTTGGGCCATGCCAGCACCAGGCATTCTTCATCTGTAATAAGACAGAATCCAATTATGTCCCTTTGACATTTAACAGCATTACCATTACTGAATCCCATTAATGTTCCTGGAGGCTACCACTGACCAGAAACAGAACTAGAACAGCAAATCGGTGGTTGTGAATTCTGAGGTGAGTAACTCATCTCCTGATTCCCCAAAATCTATCCATAAGGTTCAAGTCAAAAGTGTGATGGTATACTCACTATTGGCTTTGATGAGTGCAGCTCCAACAACAGTTAAGAAACTCAACACCTTCCAGACCAGTTAATTGGCATCACATCCACTACTTTCAAATTCACTCTCCCACCATCTTTGAAAAAAATATTTCTTCATGAGAGATGACAGCCATTAACCATTAATGACCCATCCTGAATTCTCCTTGAACTGTGTGGTTTGCTGTCCCATTTCAGAGGGCAGTTAAGAGTCAACCACACTGCACTGAGTTTGGAGTCCCCTACATGCCAGACCAGGTAAGGATGGAAGATTTCCTTTCATAAAGGACACTACTGATAAGATCAGTTTATACAACATTCAACAATGATCACATGGTCACCATCAGACTAGTTTTTACTTCCAGATTTTTTTCATTGAATTCAAACCCACAACTTCTGAACGTTAGCCTGGGATTCTGAATTCGGAAGCCAGTGACATTACCACAACAGCACCACCTCCGTCTACGCACAGCGGCAGCAATGTGGACCATCTACAAGCTGCGCTGCAGTAACGCACCAAGTTTCCTCTCACAGCTTCCAAACCTGTGACCATCACTGCTTGGAAGGACAAGGGCAACAGATACATGGGAACACCATCACCACATTCCTCTCCAAACTGCAAACCATCCTGACTTAGAAATATATTGTTGTTCCTTCACTGCCGTTCTGTCAAAATCCTGGAACTCTCAGCCTAACAAGATGGCGGAACTTGAATAAAGGACTTCACCACCACCTTCTCAAGGGCAATAAAATCTGGCCTAATCAGCAATACCCACATCTCATGAAAGAAAGATCCTTAGCCCAACTCCATTCACCAGGCCTGTTAGTTTGGCACTCACCAATACCCACAAACAATGACCAAGTCATGACACAGCAGAGACTGTCTCTTTATGCCCCAAGTGTGGACAGTGTCTAATTTACTATTAGCCAAGTGGACATTAAAAGGCTGTAAGGCAGCCGTTCTGTGCCTGGTGAGGTATCTCCCATTGGCCCATTGGGTGGGGATCAGAACACCTTATAAAATTCTGAAAGAAGTGAAATGGAGGGATTGTGGTGAGGCTGAAGACTTTGAAAGGATGAGAGTGATGTCCATCATGCTGAAAGTATTCAGGTTGTCCCTAAATTCCAGAAGGATTTATAAAAAGGCCTATAGCATCATAATGCTCTTACTTACCTTATTTCTTTGCCGTTCTGCTTGTGTTTTTATGTTAAACCAAGGCTCATCCCGAACAGAGTCACTTTGCCACAAGTATTTCAGGATTGTAGTTATCAAAGCTTTACTAATCAATATGCACAAGTATACAATCAGGAACATATTCATTGATCTGTTGAAGAAAAAATCCAAATTGCACAATAATATTTAATGATATTTTTCTATATCATTTGCTGGGTTGGCACTATAAGCTTTCAATGTCATTGCGTTGCTTTCAGGCTCCGAACAATTATAGGATAAATTCAGGATAATATAGGATAATAGTGTCTCTCAGACCAAGATTTGCTGTCACATCATTCATCTACACACTGATCAATATCCCCCACTCCATTTACCTCAGGCTACTCGGCAATATCTCATTATACGTCCCTATCTATGCAATAATCTCAGTCCATATCCATCAAGCTCCTTTTTTTATGAAACATGTCTATTGGTCTCTTTAATAGAAAAACACTAAACAGTTTAATGGTCTAAGGATTGTGGTGCTGGAAGAAGCTACTGAGATAGGATGGAGCCAAACCATGGAGAGAATTGAAAGTCAGGATTTGAATTTTGAAGTTGAGGCATTGTTGGATGTACAGTCTACATAGGTTAGTAAGCTACAATGGACAAAGAGGAGTCGATGCTCTTATTAACAGGCAGGAGAGTTTTAGATGCATTAAAGTTTAAGGAAGGTGGGATGCCAGGCAGCCCATGAGAATAGAGCAGCCTGCAAGCAATTAAGGCATGGACAAAGATTTCAGCAGCAGACGAAAACAGAGAAGCAGGAATTTATGGAGGTTGAAATAGGCGGTCCTGGCAATGGACAGGATTAGGAGGTGGGAAGTCAATACAGTGTGGAGCTGCAGGAACACAGCAGGTCAGGCAGTATCAGACGAACAAGAAAGTAGATGTTTTGGGTCGGGACCCTTCATCAGGTGGGAAGCTCAGTTCAGCATCAAACTGAATACCAAAGTTGTGAACACTCATTCTGCTTGGAGTCAACGGCTCAGGAACTGAGTTTCCAGTGATGATTCAAGACAACAGATTTAGCCTTCTCAAAATCGAATTACATGAGCCAAAAGATTTTCTCCAAAAACAAAAGGTCATCTCAGGCTAGAGGAATACTAAAAAGAATAACTGCCCTTATAGCACAGACAAATTTGATTTGGCATCATTTTATAAGTTACTATTAGTTTCAACGTCATAGATTCTGAGTAACAAAGTCAACAAAACCTCACTTTTCTACAGCTGAACGTTTCTGTGACTTGGATTGGTAATTTAATGCCATCTTAGTTTCCATACCAGTGTATATCGCCACACCTGAAACATGAGCAAAAGAATGCAGCATCAGTAACAAGAAGTATTACACAAATTCAAACATAAAGTCACACAAAACTGATAATTACTTCTGACAATTACTGCACCAGATTTTAAAAGTAAGAACAGAAGAAATAGGAACAAGAAAGAGTAGGCCATTAGGCATCTTGACCTTGCCCTGACAGTCAATAAGATTATGACTGTTGTGGTTGAGACCTTCACTCAGTTTTTTTTTGTCTGAATCCTATAACATTCAACTCTGTTGTAAATCAAAAAACTCCCTACCTAAGCCTCTACTGCACTGTGAGAGAAGACATTACTCCTCAGCTTCATTATAAAAGGGAGACATATTATTTTTAGACTGTTTCTCATTGTTTCAGATTCTTTCAGGATGGAAAGCATCCTCAGTGTCCATCCATCAGGATCTTGTGTGTTCCAATTAGATCAGCTCTCAATCTTCTTACTCCAATGAACCTAGGTACAACTTGCTAATCTTTCCTTAAAAGACAATCTTCTCATCCCAGAAATCAGTGTAGTGAATCTTCTAGCTACACTCTCCAATGGAAGTCTATCCCTCCCTTGTAAGGAGTCCAAAACTGTATGCAATATTCTGGGTGTGATCTCACCAACAACCTGTACAGCTGCAGTAAAATACCCTTACTTTTATACTCCAAATTCTTTGTAATAAAGGCCAACATTCCATTTATCTTCCTAATCACTTGCTATACCAGCATGCTAACTTTTTGTGATTCACGTACAAGGACATCTACATCTCTCTGTACAGCAATATTATGCAGTCCATTCAAATAATATTCTGTATTTCTAATCTTCCCCACAAAGTGGATAAAAGGTTACATTTTCCCAAATTAGATTCCAACTACCAGATCTTTTCCCAGTTACTTTAACTTTTAATAACACTTTGCTGACTCTTTGTGTCCCCTCACAACTTGCATTCCAATTGTCAATGTACAGTCAGCAAATTTGGCTGCAATACTCTCAGTCCCTTCATCTAAGCTATTAATATCATTTGCAAAGATGAGGTCCTAGCACTGATCCTTACATCACTCTAGCGGTTTGATTTTGCCAACCTGAAATTGACCCATTTACTCCAACTGTCTTTTTCCTGTTAGTTAGCCAACCCCAAATCCATGCTAATATATCATTCACAACACCATGAGCTTATACTTTGCTTAGTAACTTGTTATGTGGCACCTTATTAAATGTCATTTGAAAAACTAAACACACATATCTGCTTCAGAGATAGTAGGAACTGCAGATGCTGGAGAATCCGAGACAACAAGGTGCAGGGCTGGATGAACACAGCAGGCCAAGCAGCATCATAGGAGCAGAGAGGCTGACGTTTCGGGCCTAGACCCTTCATCAGAAAAGGGGGAGGGGAAGGGAGTTTTGAAATAAATAGGGAGAGACTGGGAGGCGGATAGAAGAGGGATAGAGGAGAGGATAGGTGGAGAGGAAACAAACAGGTCGAAGAGGCGGGGATGGGGCCAGGAAAGGTGAGTGTAGGTAGGGAGTTAGGAAGGGGATAGGTCAGTCCAGGGAGGACGGACAGGTCAAGGGGGCGGGATGAGGTTGGTCGGTAGGAGATGGAGGTGCGGCTTGAGGTGGGAGGAGGGGATAGGTGGGAGGAAGAACAGGTTAGGGAGGCAGGGACGAGTTGGACTGGTTTTGGGATGCGGTGGGGGGAGGGGAGATTTTGAAACTTGTGAAATCCACATTGATACCATTGGGCTGCAGGGTTCCCAAGCGGAATATGAGTTGCTGTTCCTGCAACCTTCGGGTGGCATTGTTGTGGCACTGCAGGAGGCCCAGGATGGACATGTCGTCTGAGGAATGGGAGGGGGAGTTGAAATGGTTCGCGACTGGGAGGTGCAGTTGTTTATTGTGAACCGAGCGTAGGTGTTCTGCAAAGCGGTCCCCGAGTCTCCGCTTGGTTTCCCCGATGTAGAGGAAGCCACACCGGGTACAGCAGATGCAGTATACCACATTGGCAGATGTGCAGGTGAACATCTGCTTGATGTGGAAAGTCTTCTTGGGGCCTGGGATGGGGGTGAGGGAGGAGGTATGGGGGCAGGTGTAGCACTTCCTGCGGTTGCAGGGAAAAGTGCCGGGTGTGGTGGAGCTGGAGGGGAGTGTGGAGCGGACAAGGGAGTCACGGAGAGAGTTGTCCCTCCGGAAAGCAGATAAAGGTGGGGAGGGAAAGATGTCTTTGGTGGTGGGGTCGGATTGCAGATGGCGGAAGTGTCGGAGGATGATGCGTTGGATCCGGAGGTTGGTGGGGTGGTACGTGAGGACGAGGGGGATTCTTTTTTGGTTTTTATTGCGTGGACGGGGTGTGAGGGATGAGGTGCGGGAGATGTGGGAGACACGGTTGAGGGCGTTCTCGACCACCGAGGAGGGGAAGTTACGGTCCTTGAAAAACGAGGACAACTGAGATGTACGGGAGTGGAATGCATCATCCTGGGAGCAGATGCGGCGGAGGCGAAGGAATTGGGAATAGGGGATAGCATTTTTGCAGGAAGGTGGGTGGGAGGAGGAGTATTCTAGGTAGCTGTGGGAGTCGGTGGGCTTGAAATGAATATCGGTTTCGAGGTGGTTGCCCGATATGGAGACAGAGAGGTCCAGGAAGGGGAGAGAGGTGTTAGAGATGGTCCAGGTAAACTTAAGGTTGGGGTGGAAGGTGTTAGTGAAGTGTATGAACTGTTCGAGCTCCTCGTGGGAGCACGAGGCGGCGCCGATACAGTCATCAATGTAACGGAGGAAGAGGTGGGGTTTAGGGCCGGTGTAGGTACGGAAGAGGGATTGTTCCACGTAACCTACAAAGAGGCAGGCATAGCTTGGGCCCATGCGGGTACCCATGGCTACCCCCTTTGTCTGTAGGAAGTGGGAGGAATTGAAAGAGAAGTTGTTGAGTGTGAGGACGAGTTCGGCTAAGCGGATGAGGGTGTCAGTGGAGGGGGACTGGTCGGGCCTGCGGGACAGGAAGAAGCGGAGGGCCTTAAGGCCATCTGCATGGGGAATGCAGGTGTAGAGGGACTGGACGTCCATGGTAAAGATGAGGTGTTGGGGACCGGGGAATTGGAAGTTCTGGAGGAGGTGGAGGGCGGGGGTGGTGTCACGGACATAGGTAGGGAGTTCCTGGACCAAGGGGGAGAAAATGGAGTCGAGATAGTTGGAGATCAGTTCGGTGGGGCAGGAGCAGGCGGAGACAATGGGTCGACCAGGGCATTCAGGTTTGTGGATTTTGGGAAGGAGATAGAAGCGGGCAGTGCGAGGTTGGGGAACGATGAGGTTGGAGGCTTCACACATATCTGCTTATTTGCTTTTATCCAACCAGTTTGTTACATCATCAAAAAACAAACAAATTTCTCAACATCATTCATCTTCCACAAAAACATGGTGGCCCTACTTGATTGTATTACAATTTTCCAAATGTCTTGCTACTACCACCTTCAAAACAAACTCGAACAATTTTCCAATAACCAATGCTACACTAACTGGACTATAGCTTCCTACTTTCTGTCTCCTTCCATTCTTGAATAAAGGTGTTACATTTGCAGTTTTCTACAGTTAGAAATTATTTCAACAACCTATAATTTTACCGATGAAGTTTGAAAATATAATATTATTTAAATTCCATCAATGGGAAATTTACAAAGTAAACTTGGACATTATTCCAACCAAGAACATGTGAACCCTATTATAAACTTCATGTCATTAACTAGTTTATCAGTACAAATACTCCCAGCTGGGTGATGAACCATCAAGATTTTCACCAAGTCTTCAGATTTTTCATGTTTTTTGTTAAGCAGTATCATTGCACATATTAATAATGTCCAGCTTTTTCACACTGATGATAAACAAGCACACAAGCTAACTGATGCAATGAGGTTTCAAACATAGTTGTTACCATAAATACTTTGGGTATTTTTTAATGTTGCTCCCCTCAGCAGCACATTCTCTGATCCCAACGGCCTGTAATAAAGTTAAAAATCATTGAGGAAATAAGGCCATCAATAACTGCAGTTTTTATGATGAGTATTAGTTGATTCTTAAGGCCTCAAGCCAGTCAAGATCTCCAGTTAGTCTGCACTTCACCTAAAGGGGTTCTGTAGAGCAGCATATAAGAGCTAAACTAGACAGGCAGAGGAGGGCCAGTCCTGCATTCAATGGGATGACAGGAAGTTACATCTTTTATGTTAAAATACTTTGGTGGGTAAAGGGTAAGGGTAGAGCATTGATAGATAGACAAGGGCATAAAAGACAGCAGATCCATCAGTAAAAGGTAGGTGGATCATCACGATGCAGTGAGGAGTAAACAGAACATTTACTATGAGGACATATTAGGGACATGATAACAGGACACCTGGAAAGTCATAACATATTTAGCTTAAAACATGGATTTATGAAAGGAAATCATATTTGATAAACCATTTAAGAACTTTTTGTGGATGAAATAAACAATATGTATAAAGAGCAAGCAGTGCATTTAAATTTGCAAAAAAGCTTTCAATAATGCCATACAATGAGTTATCACACAAAGTAGGCTCATGATATTGGGGCAATTTTTGTGCACAGACCAACTATTGGTTAACAAACTTAAAGTAGAAAGTAGGGATGAATAGGCCATTTTCAGGGTGGCAGGCATTAACTATTGAGATATTACAAGGATCAGAACTTGAGCCTAAGCTATTTACCATCTAGAACAAATGACTAAGATGAAGAGTCTAGTATGTTCAGTTTGCTGACAGCACAAAGTTAGATGTGAAAATAAGCGAAAATAAGCTAAAGAGGCTGTAAAAGGAGTTAGACATGTTAACTGAATGAGCAAAATATGGCACATAGAATGAAGTAGCGCAAAGTCTGGCTTGATAGATTTGGGAATTTGGTGACTGAGGGATTGTGTTTTTTTTCTCCAGTTTTAGTCAGTGGTCAACAAGCTGAGGGTTAATGGCAGTTTTACAACTAGTTTGGCTAGTTAGAGCTAATTCTCTGGTCAGCATTGCCTTGTTCAGGTCCCTAAAATTTCAGCCACTATAAATGTGTAAGGTTTTGCTTATGCACAAAGTTCAGCTGGAAGGAGTATGGCTGAACAGGATACTCACTTAACTCCAAGGAATGTGGTGCAGTGTGGGAAGAGGTGCTGTTCTGGTTTCTAACAGAACAATAAGTGTTCCAAGAGAAGGAGGAGGAGACAGCAAGATGAAAGACCTGAAGTCCACAGGCATATATTAGATAAGCTAGTAGGTGATGTGTGGGCATGGTGTACAGTTTATTTTTCTCTAAATTACGGTAAGCGATTTAAAGAGAACCCATCTCATGTCAGGTGAAAGGAAGGGGAGAGATCATCTTAAGCAGGGCAGACAGTCCATCTCATGGATACTGTTCCTGTCTTTGATTTGAAGGAATTTCTGATCTTCATATGCCATTTTGCAACACAATTGTTGACACTTTTACTACACAGGAATATTATTAAATAGCAAAAATAAATCTAAAAATAGACACTAAATGTTGACAGTTAAGATGAACTGAATTACACCTACCTTGCAATGGGTTCCTCTGTCTCATGGTAAATATTGATCCGGCCAACAAAACTGCAGATAAAAAAACATTCCAAGTGTTGCCATTAACTGAGTGGTTTGTGCAGTTTGAAAGAATGAGTCCCAATTCTGAGAGATTTCCAGATTGTTGGCATCTAAACAGTTGCCATTGTTGCATCCTCTCTCTGCTATAGTGAGTGGAGCTGGGATGGTCACATTTACCACTGCCTTTATTTAATAGACTCACTTGGCAACTGACACTGTTTTCAAAATGTTCCCAGTCAACTACGTGCTTCAATAAGTGGAGTACAATAACTGGAGGACCCCTGAGGTTCACAGGAGGTTGAAGAGTCTTCAAGAATTACATTACACAGGGTATTCTGAGCCAACAGCTTGGCTTTGAAAAGACTGGGGTGACAAGTGACACGATGGGACTACTGGCCAAATCATCCATCACCATTCATTGTAGCCTGAAGTATGAAATTTAAATTAATCCTGGAATTGAGAGCGAATCTCAATAATGGTAACCGTCAGACCCACACAATGTGGTCAATTCTTATCCACAGCTGAAATATCATTCAGTTGTGCCAAGCACTATGGGGAAGTTGAAAAAGTATGAAACCGGATCAATGGCCCAACATCAACCTAGACAATAGGAACAATAACAACACACCCAGAGCAGTTAACTCTAAAAAGTCCACCTTACCAACGTCTTGGGACTCCTTACAAAACTGGCAGAACTGTCCAACAGACTGCGCAAGCAATAGTCTGAGCTACAGGCAATATCCCAAGCATCTCTATCACCAATATAAAACTGGAAAGTGCTCAAACAACTCAGTAGGACTGGCACCACCTATCAGAGCAAAAATCAGTTAACATTATGAGTTGAAATGACTTATAGAGTCATAGAGTCACGGAGATATACAGCACGGAAACAGAGCTTTCAGTCCGAATTAGCCCTTTAAACCCTTCCATTCATGTACCCATCCAGATGCCTTTTAAATGCTGTAATCATACCCACCTCCACGACCTCCTCTGACAGCTCATTCTATACATGTACCACCTTCTGTGTGAAAACGTTGACCTTTAGGTCCCTTTTAAACCATGCTCCTCTCACCTTAAACCTATGCCTTCTAGTTTTGGATTCCCCTACACTGGGGAAAAGATCTTTGTTATTCAGCCTGTCCACGCCCCTCATGATTTTATTAACCTCTATAAGCTCAGCCCTCAGGCTCCAACGTTCCAGGTAAAAAAAAAGCCACAGCCTCTTCAGCCTCTCCCTATAGTTCAAACCCTCCAATCACGGCAACAACCTTGTAAACCTTTTCTGAACCCTTTCAAGTTTAACAACATCTTTCCTACATCGGGGGAAGGTCGTGGTTTTTATCCTGTTGAAAGGGGACAAGGAGTCAGGAAGATAGATGAAAAGGAAAGGTTTGGGATGAGATAATGGGTGGGTGTGATAAATGACAAAGACGTCATGAAATAAAATGCAAAGAGAGTGGTAACAGTTGTAGCAAAAAAAAAGCATGGGTCTAGAGTAAATGCAAAATAATAAGTAGCTCTCTTAAAGCACAGATATGAAAACAAGAGACAGAATGGAACTTAACAAAATAATTTCAAAAATGGAGGACAAAAGTGAGTACAGGAAGCAGTGGCCACTGTAGAAACCTTGTGGAGGCAAGTCCAATGTTCACACTAATAATACTGTCCAATGCGTTATCTGGTATCATGGCCATACTAAATAGATGGATTCAACATCTCAAAAGTGAGCATCCATGAGCCCACTGTGTGCCTGCAAGCAGGAAGGTATTCAACCACAATCTGTAATGACATGGCCTAGAATATCACTCACTCAATGATTCTGTTCAAGCTTTAGGGATCAACCCTTCTTAATAAGGGCTGTAGGATAGCATGCTAGGGGCAGCACCAGGCTGACTTAAAAATGAGGTGCCCACCTCATAACACTGCACAGAAGACTCCAGTGGTTCTTACCCAGCAATAACCCTGCTAATGATGCTCAGTTTGGTTTGGGTCAGAAGCACTCAGCTTTTGACTGACTACAGACATTTTCCAAACATGGACAAATGAGGTGAACTCCAGAGGTGAGGCAGGAATTACTGCCTTTGACCAGTGCAGCTTTTGACCAAGTGTGATATCAAGGAACCCTAGCAAAATGGAACCAATGGGAATTAGGGGTAAAACTCAATGCTGTTTGGAACACAAAGAAAGATGGCTATTGTAAGCCAATCATCTCAGCCCCAAGACAAGTTTTTCAGGACAGTGTTAAAGACCTAGCCGTCTTGTGCTGCTTTGTCAATAGCCTCCTTTCCAACATAAAGTCAGATGTCCAGCACCATTTGTGGCTTCTCAGATACTGAAGCAGCCCTACTCCAAATTGAGAGAGATTTTGACAAATTTTAGGCTTATCCTGATACGTGGCAAATAAACTTCACACAATACAAGTGCCAGGCAATGAATACCACCAAAAAGAGAGTATCTAACCTTGACATTTAATGACATAATCATCGCTGAATCCCCCGATATCAACATCCTGGGGATTACCATTAACAAGGAATTGCTGGAGCAGTCAGATAAATACCGTGGCTACAAGAACAGTCAGAGGCTAGAGAATTCTGTGGTGAGTAAATAAATGATCTCCTAAATAGATCTCCTTTCTAACATTGACAAGGCAGTGGTCAGGTAAGGTGAATGAATACTCCCCAGTTATCTGATAGATTGCAGTACCAACAACTCTAAAGGAGTTCAACACAGTCTAGAATAAAGCAGCCTAACTGATCAGTACTCTATTTACCACATTAAACATTCACTCCATCTACCATAGGCACACATTGGTAGCAGATATACTATTTATATAATGCGCCGCAGCAGCACAACAAGTCTCCCTCAATGACAAACCGGTACCCCTATCATCCAAAAGAACAACATTAGCAGATAAAAACTGAAAGAACTGCAGGTGCTGTAAATCAGGAACACAAACAAAGTTGATGGGAAAGCCCAGCAGGTCTGGCAGCATCTGTGAAGGAAAAACTAGAGTTAACATTTCGGGTCCGGTGACCCTTCCTCAGAAAGGAGGAAGGGTCACCAGACCCGAAACATTAACTCTGTTTTTTCTTTCACAGATGCTGCCAGACCTGCTGGGCTTTTCCATCAACTTTGTTTGTGTTCAACATTAGCAGATTCTTTGGAACACTACCACCTACAAGTTTCCCTACAAGCCACACACCATCCTGACTTGAAACTACATTATCATTTTAGCACTGTCGCCAGGTTAAAATCCTGGAATTTCCTTCCAAACAGAACAATAGTTGTACGTTCACCTGATGGATAAAAGCGGGCTAAGTAGGCAGCACATCACCACCTTCTCAACGACAATTATAGATGAGCAATAGTCTTGCCAGCAACGCTGACATCCATGAATGAATTTTTAAAAAAAACTCCAGCTGAGCCAAATACCTTTTAATAAAGAGTCATCCTGATGTCTTTCGTATATCACTCTATGCATCTATTTATATAGTCAAGGATCCCATAAGCTTTTATTTTAAATCACTTTCACAACCTGCCATCTTCAATGATTTGTGCAGAAATACACTCAGGTCTCTCTTGTTTCTGAACTTCTTTGAAATTATACCCTTGAGTTATGTTGCATATCCTTGTTTTTGCTACCAAAATGTTACACATCGCACATTTCTGTGTTAAATTTAATCTGCCTCACGTTTGTCTATTACATCAAACTGTCCATGTTGTCTTGCAGTCTATGACTATTCTCCTTATAGTTCACAATATTTCCAAGTTTGGTGTCACCTGCTCATATTGAATTTAATCTTGTACACCCATCTAGTATGTTAATATATATCAAGAAAAGCAGCATAATGGTGTTGGCCTCTGGGGGTGGGGGAGGTCTGGCTGCATACCTTGCTCCATCTACGCTTCACCTTCCTCCTTTAAGTCACTCCATAATACCTACTTTGGCCACACTTCTGACCTTTTGTCTCCTTGTATGGTTCAATGTCATTTTGGTTTGTGATGCTCCTTTGAAACGTCTTGGAATGTTTCATCACATCGAAGTACTATATACAGGTTGCTGTTGCTCCAGACCAAAAAGCAATTATTCACCACTATTCCATATTTCCTCTCACTCAGTTAACTTTGTATTCCTTTAGCTACTAATAGTTGTCAGTATACCTTTTATACAATGAGGAGCAACTTTGCTGGCAAGCCAATTATGTGACAATTTTTTTTGTATTAAACACCTTTCGTAAATCCAGGTAGACCACATCAATTGCATTACTCTCATGAACGCTCTCTGCTCTCTTATCAAAAACACAACCAAGTTAGACACTAATTTGTCTTCAAAAAAATTCTGGAAAAAGATAGGGAGTGGGAAAGTGACAGAGATTACACCAGGTAGTTTGTCAGAGGATGTTGGGTAAGAGCAGATCAGTAGGTTTAAATGGGTGGGAAATTAAAAAGGTACGGAAAGTGATCAGGAGAGCAGAATTAGACTGAGCAAGATATAAAAGGTTACAGGAAGAGGAGGTATAAAGAGTTTTGACTTGTTGGAATGTAGTAAAATGTTATATAATCATATGCAGGTGGAATGTCATTTGAAAAGTGTGCAATAATGCTGCAGTGTGTGAGTGTATGAACTGAGAGATCAATAACCAGAGCAGCAGCTTATTAACCAAATGAGAACATGAGCTTCAAGTTGTCAGATTAACATTCCAAACATCACTAAGTAATCCAACAACAGGATACGAAAGTTACTGTAGGTCTGGGCAAGAACAGACACACACCAACCCTTGCCTGCACTGAGATTTGACATCCATTCTGAGACTCACTTGTAAAGATCAGGCTGCGGCTGTTCACATTCAATGCTGGCATTCAAGGTGTCCACTTCTGCCTCAGTTCGCAAAGCTTTCGTATCTTGAACAGCTTGATAAGTCTGTAGGAAGAAATGTGAATCTGAAATGTCTGCTGTCTGACATTGGGCCTGCCTGAGGTAAAAATTCTATCCAAAATTTTCCTCAACTATGTTGCTGCACTGTGTAACATTCAGTCACTGGCTTGCTCAATCAGCAGGGAATAATTGTGAGAAGATCAGTCATACGTGACTCTAAAAAGTAACCATCATGTCAAATGGTTTGAATGCTGCATGATCAGAATGCAAATCCAAAATTCTTGGCACAAAACATTACCAATTAAATACACTGAGTAACATTACAAGTATTGATGGTTACACAGTGGTTAACAATTATGATGTGATATGTAAAAAAGATGTAAAAAGAAAACATAAAAATAGAAAATTCTGGAAATGCTCAAGCAGGTCAGATAACATCTGTGGGGAGAGAAAAACAGTGTTAAATGTCACAGTACATCACCCGACAACACTGCTTTTAGGAAACTTTAGCTCAAAATCAGATTTTCTGGTCTTAAACCAGAATGTGATTTACAGAATTAAAAGCTGTGCACCTGAAATGTGTAAAGAAAAACTGCTACAATCATAGTCTGGAAGCCAGCCACTACAAATGCAACAGTTACCTTATTTTGTTCACAGAAAATTGACAAAGGTAATACAAAGACTTTATTTTATCATTTTACATTGAAGCAAAAGTATATACAGTGTAGGATAAGGCAAATAAAGGGGAAAGCCCAAATCTGATACTGAGGCTTAATACTCCACAAAGCCAAGAGGAATATAGAAAGAGAAATGGAAAGGATATTAGGGAAGTACAGAGAGGAGTTCAATTGTAAAAATTCATCTAGCTTACTAATGCCCTTTACAGATGGAAATCTGCCATCTGAAACTGACCTGGCCAACTTGCTCATTGAAATGAAAAGCCACTCAGTTTCAGGTCAATTGGAATGGTGCAACAAATGCTGTTTGCCAGTGACATAAACGCGCCAACAAAAAAAAAACGAACTGTGGTTTCTCCATCTTGTGCTGCCCACTCCTTCCTCATTCACCTCAGCTCTGACTGGCACTTCCACTTCCACAGGCAGTTCGCAGTCCCTTACGTGGCATTTTCCAGGAGCATAGGGCTTGAAATCCTACAGCTTGCACACCTGAGTTCTGGGGCAGGAAGTGAGTCAGGACTGGAAACAGTAAATTCAACCCATGGTTCGGGGAAAGATGGCCATGGATTTGTGAAGAGTTAGGATGTTATAAAGGACGCGTGAACAAAGCAGCTAAAAAATATCAACATGATTACACAAAGTCAACATGAATCTATAGAAAGCAATCTGATTTGACAAACCTACGGGAGGTTTATTGAGAAGGTAAATAGTGGAAGAGATCAGGGGAGCCTCAGGAGTGGATTTTCAGAAAGCTTTTGATGAAGTCCCATAAAAGATGTTATTGTGCAAAATCAATACACACGGGATTGGGAGTAATATACTGGCATGGATTGAGAATCAGTTAAGAGACAGGAAAACGAGAATAAGAATAAATAGGATTTTTTTTGGAGTGGAAGATGGTGACAAGTAAGATATTGTAGGGATCAGTATTTGGGCTCCAGCTATTCAGGCTCCAGCTATTCACAATTAGTGATAACTTCGATGAGGGAATCAGTGCAATATTTACAAGTTACAAAACTATAAAACTACCTGGGAATGAGAGTGGTGAGGAGGACATAGAGAGGCTTCAGGGCGATTTTGAGGTAAGCTGGCAAAAATATAGAAGTTGCTGTATAACATGGATGAATTTGAAGTTGTTTTCTTCAGTAGGAAAAACAGAATGGTGATCTATTGGGAAATGTTGATGTAAAAAAGGATCGGGGTGTCCTTGGACAGTTGTAATTGAAAACAAGCATGCAGGTGCATCAAGCCTTGGTGAGCCCACACCTGGAGTATTATGAGCCATTTTGGTCACCTTACCTATGGAAAAGTATATTTGCCAAGTGCAGCAAAAGGTCACCAGATTGATTCATGAGATGGCAGGAAATTGGGTAATCTGGGCCTGCATTCACTGGATTTAAAAGATTTTAGGGATTTCATTGAAACATAACATTCTGACAGGGCTGGACAGATCAGAGACTGAGCTGATGTTTCCCCTGGCTGGGGAGTCCAGAACAAGGGGTCACAGTGTCAGGATACGTAGTAGTTCATTTTGGACGGAGATGAGAAGAATAAGGCTGTGGAAGCAACCGGGAAAAAAAACATTTTTTAGAAGCTAAAAATGTCAAGTGGAATGAGAAGAGAGCAGAAACATGAGATAGAGCTGAATGGCCTACTTCTTCCCCATATTTCCCATGTTTCTACGCAAATTAAAAACTGGAGAGGAAGGGGAAGTTAGATGTGAGTTGGTAGATTAAAGTGGTCAGAGGTTAAAATTTTTAGGAGAAGTGTGATGATGACAGATTTGAAGAACCTGAAACCGAACAGACAGAACAGCTGATCATCAGCTAACCATATGCAGTTAGAAAGGGACGTTGAGTGGTCAGCAATTTAGTAGGAATAGGGTCAAAGGAGTAGGAATGTATGTCAAGGAGAAGATAGAGAAATATGCAAGAGAGATCAGAAAAAAATTGCAAGCTAAGCACAAGTGCTGGGGATATCTTTAGGAAAAAGTTGGCCCTAATGGGCACACAGGATGAAAGCGGCAGCAGATTGGATGTTCTAAATCTTACTTACAAAGAAATCAATGAGCTGCTCTCATTTGGGAGTGGTGAGGGTAAAAGAGATGGGAAGTTAAGATGATTGACAATTGAGAAAAGAAATCAGGGGTTATCTTTGCATTTCAGCATGATGCTGTAACAGTGAAAAGTATTGGCAGATTAGAATAGGCAAAATAGTGCTTTAGTGGTCTATCCAAATCCAGCTAAACTAGTTAGCCATGATATCCTTTCAGGTCTGTGAACTTATATGAGCAGCAACGAAGGTTGTTTCAGGGGTATGGCCAGAGTTAAAAACAGTAATGTTTTAATGGGATCTATGGCATCAAAGCTGGAGGTGAGAATGTTTCATTGGATTAGCAATTGCCGAAATGTCATGCTAAAGGAAAGGGTAACAATTAGACCACTAGCGTGCGTTTGTAAGTGAAGTTGAAGAGCTTTTCTTTCAGATACAGATGGAGGTGGAGAGGTATATACAGATGGAGAGGAGTTTGGTAAGGGGCAGGGGTGAAGCATTAGATTAGCTGTGGTTGACACGAGGTGAGTAGTGAAACTACATGAGATTACAAAGTCAAATGGGCCAAGTAAGTCTCTTCTCTTGGAGTGTGAGACTCCTGCTCTTGATCACTGCTCATGTGTGCAATGACAGGATTATACTCAGTTGTGAATCTGCCAATGTACTGCATCTTCAGGAAGAATAGGAAAATTGGCAAACAACAGTAATTTTTGAGCATTATTCTGAACAGAGCAGACACGAGTGAAGTGGAACAAGCAGCTAAGTGAATTACATTAAGAGTGGATTATAACTATTGAAATGAGAGACACCTATCTCAGGCTGGCTTCTGCAGCAAGAATACAGCTGTTCTGTTTATTACCTTAGTACTTGATTCACCATCTAGGCTGGCTGTAGTGACAAAACATGTTCCATCATCACTGCTCGAAGACAAGAAGACCATGTCACATGGAAAAGTTTCATTCTCCTTGGTCATTACAATGTCTCCAACCTGCAGCAATTTTATGAACATTTTTATCAAAAGCAAATCCTGCATTGCCCATTCGAACCAAACCCTCCCACATCAATTCTAACGCACCCCACCACCTGAAGAGATGCCTAAGCAGTTTTTTTTTTACCTGCAATTTTCTGCTCTGTTTTTGAACTACTTTGCCATCCTGGATGACGTGAACAGGACAGTTATTTACTGCGTTGTCTGCTTTATGCCGAAGCCAATCCTCATATCCCTGTAAATAGACATTGAGCAGCGTATATTATAGAGGAAATATCACAGAATGCATAAATCACCCATTGATCAGTGTAAAGTTCAAAAAATGAAATGCAATGATAAGGTAACCACATCAAACATTTTCAGGTCAATGGGCAACATAGAACAATTGCAGTAAAGAAGGTGTCTCTCAGCCTATTGTGTCTGCATTGGCTCTCCAGAATATTTCACCCAATGTTACTTCCCTCTGAATCTCATGAAGCAGCTATTGTTGATACAGGTTACATCCTTACCAACCAGAAAAAAAAGGTATGGCACTGGTAATGTCACTCAATAATTTAAAAAAAAACAAAACAAAAAGGTGCAAATATCTTCAGAGCTACAGTCTCATCAGTGGCTACTGAGGAAGGTTTGGGTAAACTGCTAAGCAAGATTAATAATTCATGTCAAAGGATAAGGGGTAGGCCATTTAAGTTTGAGATGAGGAAAGATTTCTTCACCCAGAGTTTGGTGAGCCTGCGTCTCTACCACAGAAAGAGTTTGAGGCCAAAGCATTGAAAGTTTTCAAGGAGGAGTTAGATATAGTTTTTAGGGCTAAAGGATCAAAAAGTACGAGGAGAAAACAGGAACAGAGTATGGAGTTGGATGATCAGCCATGATCATATTGAATGGCTGAGCAGGTCAAAGGGCTGAATGGCCTACTCCCACCCTTATTTTCTATGTTTATAAGTGATTACTCAAGTAATCTATTAAAATTTATGAATGAAATGTATACGAAAGATGTTCTATCGAATGAGTATGTGGCACGGTCAGACCTTGCTAAATTTACAGTGATAGGCATTCCATAGGGAATATATATGCAGTTTCATAGATTATATATAATCTGTGATTATATATAAAAGAATATAAGAGAATGCAGAAATTCCATCTGGAAAATCCTCGTTCAGTGTTTGTTTTCAAATTGCAGAACTGTGGTAAACTGTTGCATGTGGATCAGCTCCTGGGCTAAACTGGAGTTAGATTCTTAGAAGGATTCTGGATCAGATGTCTGACACTTTAAACAAAAAACATGGAAAAGCAAAATTTCCAGCCACCATCATGTATATTTTGAAATCTCAGAAGATGGAGGAGTCAACGCTCACAGCATTTCAAGACTGTGCAGATATGAGGCACTGATATCAAAAGAACAAAGGAATTGCAGGCAAAAGTAAAGAGGATGGAGATCCTTTCGGCAGATCTGGCAGGAATGGAGTATAATAACAGAAGTACCACCCTAGGAATATCTGGGGAATTACTGACAAGTGTTTCAGATCTGATTCAAAATATTAATATGTGGCAAATTTTCCAAAATGGAACAACTGTATTTCTGAGGTGATGCACAGCATGCAAGGTTCAGAAACAGATGATGTTTTTGATCAGATGATGTTTTTGATCAGTTTGAAGGAATTGCTAGTCACAAGGTGAGTAAGTCTGGTATTGACGGTACTAGTCAGATTCATTTAACTACGCTAGGCTGATCAACAGTTACACATCCACAATACGTAGTATGGATTGGATCAAATATTAGTTGGATTCACTCAAAGTAAGGTCAGGTAAAATTAAAGTTCTATTTGCTTCAAATTCAGAGATGACAACACATTAAAGTCAATGAAAGAAGTGTGAATCCTGATAGAGTAGTTGGAGGTAACCCCACTTTATTAGTACAGATGGTTATGACCAGACCCTGGGCGAGGTTCCCCAATGCATTACAGTCCCAGACAGGATACCCCGAGCAGTCAAGCTCTTGGGTGAGGAAGGATGAATTTACTCTCCTTCTTTAGTAACCAACCCCTTTGGTTGGTTGCAACAAGGTTAATTTGAAAAGGATTCCTTCCCTCACCCAGACTTAAAGAATTTATGTTTTAAATACAGCCAACTTAACCAGGGCTTTTTTGAGTTAACGAAAAGTGAGTTTATTAATGACTAAACTTGAAAAGAATTAGTAATGCATAATACAGATTAGAAATGGAAAATGAGTTCATGAAGTTAAAAGTTTAGAAAATTTATACAGATCAGTCTCTGAAATATTCTTGAACAGTAATTAGTTGAACTTTGTGGCTGGCGCAGTGAAGGTTATTGGTAGTTGAGTTTTGAGTTCCATGGTTTTGTGTGTGGTGACTGAAATTCCTTTGTACTGATCCCTTTTTTCTTCAACTGGTTTGCAGCACTCTATGCGAGATATGTCTTTACCCATAACACAGGGTGACTATGGGATAGTTCTTTCACTGTTTTCTTCAAAAGACGGTAATGCCGTAAATAACTGGTACTAACAAGAGCATTCAATCTCATTACTCCACTCCAGAAAGGTTAACAAAAGCTCTTTAAACCCTTTTATTGTGTCTTCCTGGAGGCTAAATCAAACATGCCTGCAAGAAGCGACTTTCTGGTGAGAGTGGTGAGGTAGTCAGTCCCCCTCATCTCTTTTGGTTAAGTTTCTCCCTGTTTGAAGTTTCCCTGACAATTCATGCATGCAACATTCCATGAGATTCATACAGGACTCTGCCAGTCATTGAATTTAAATTCTTAATTTTTCTGTTGCAGGGTTTCTGATCCATCACCATTGCAAGATGATATTTAGTGAGATACCCTTCCCGCTGAGCAAGTCTCTCATGAAAAGGTGGAGCAAATAAAATTAGGCATGAAACATGATAAAGCAATTGTTTTTTGAAAATCAGAAAATCAGCAAATTACTCAATCAGGACATTATTGTATCCTTTAACAAAATCTAGTATCTCTAATCAAAATGTTAAAGAGGTCTAGTGGCAGGGGGTGATAGCAATTTGAGAGAAATAGGCAAATTCGCTTAAAGATACATTGAAAATTTGCTCATTATTCCTGTCACAAATTAAAAGTCCTATGTAAGAATGCAGAGGCAGTTAACAATATATACATAAAACTTACTGAAGAAACTAATGAAACGTATGAGAAATGCCAATGGATTGGAGGATATCATCATGGCCTATTGTGACACTATTACTAGAATGAGATTTTAATAAAGCAGTGGCTATGGATTTAAAAGTATGGGGCAAGAACAGATACTTCATAAACATACATATGTTATCTCATAAGCAGAATTCTGTCTGTCTATCTACAGCAATAAATAGCAAAGAAAGGAATGACTGTGGAAAAATATATAGGGACTGGACTTGACTGGGAATAAGATCTACATTCCTAGACACCAACGGTAGGGAGGGTGGGGTGAAAGTATGAACATTGTAGTGATGAACACTGCAGCTCAAAGACACTTCAGTAAACAGCTTTTCAAAAGGAATTGTGCAGTGACTGATGATACGTTCCATTAGATAATAGCTGACCAATATAATTGTAAACTATCATCTACCCTGGCATAGGCAGTCCCTGTGAAAAACTACCTTCAAATGATTGGGGGCTTTAGTCCATATAAGTTGGTCTATGCAGAAATCCAAAAATAATTTCAGTGGTGAGTGATCCTCTCAGCTTGGAACAGACTATAATTAGTTCTACATTTCCTGCATACTTGAATGCCCTACACACATGGAGAAGTGTAATCATCAAGACAGAGTGTCAGTGCAAATACTACAAGCCTAATACTACTAATTGCCTAAGACTGTCATAAATAAACCTCAATCCTGTGGATTCAGTATACTACAAAAGACCGGGTTAAACTGAATGGGAAGGTCCAAATAATGTTAAAAGGTTATGATGGGAAAACAGTAATTCTCTGACAGGTAATCAAGTTTATTCAGGTCCAGCAAGTTCTCATTTAAAGTTATAGGCGCATTCCTGAAAATCGCAACTTTAAGTGAAACATGGTCTCCCACAGGAATCAATGTTAAAGCCAAAGTTAGGTTCCCACAGACATTTCTGTTTGGGGGGAAAAATGCACGTTGAGAAACTGTAAAACATGTCGGCATTCCTTAATCAGAAAATATGAAAGAAACACCTTACAGTTAGGTACATAGGACCTTTCTCAGCAGAAAAAAAACTTTAAAACATTATCAAATTGAATTATCACACATTCCTAATGCCTACAGTCCCAAGTGGAATAAAAGGTTATAATAGCCAAATAAGGGTGAATGCTTTAACCATGTGACTGGTCTTAGCAATAAACTTATGAAAACCTCCCAGAAGTCAAAAACAGCCAGATGCTCCTCCTGATGAGGCTGGAATGCTAAACTATTGTGGTATAAGCTACTACAGAGACAATTGTCTCCAAGAGAAAGAACCCCAATACAACAGAATTGCAAGAAGTTCTGTTCACGACGTTTCACTTAAATTAAGGGGCCACAGACATTTGGCTCAAAACCCCGTAAAGGAATTCCAAACTGCTGACTCCAACTTTGGACATTTGGGCTCCACTTTAAAATAAAACATGAATATTGATGAACTGGGGTCCCTCGGTCGTTTTGTTCTTAAGTCATGACAACCTGAATAATCTCTTTGCCCATTCTGATTCCACATCTCTTTGCATGTTTATAAGTGCATTTATGTTGCAAGATTTCCCCTGTGCCTGAAATAAACCCTAATTCTGATTTAACTTTATAACAGCATTGTTGCAGTCCTTGGAAAATCAAGTTCACAAACAGAGGGAGTGAGGAAAATGCACCACCACATTTTTCTTGAAGGGGAAAGGAAACAATCTGCTTATGGACAGTTGGTGAGAATAGCAAAAGCCACTTGTCTTAAAACTCACAATATGTCTGTAAGACTACAGTCATAAACAAAATAATCTTTAAATCAAAGTAAACTTAAAAATATATAAGTAATACAATATAAATTAAGTTCAAGTACTGTAAATACATATTAAAATTACATTCGCCTGCTGAAGTTTAACTGACCAGGCTCCATCTAGTGGCAGAAATGCTCTGCAGCAACCAATTTTCACCACGAGGTGTAGCTCACGATCTCAATGCTTGTTCAGAACAAGAGACATCACAGAAACAGACCTTAAGGGTAAGAACAGAGGATGGGGTTTTGAATTGGGACTGAGGACAGGGACAGGAAGGCCAGAGGGACTAATGTAAGCATGTCAACAACATCTTTAAAGCAGGAGGCTGAAGAACAGAATGTCTAGCAAACAATATGAAACTGAAACTCTATGTTAAATGCATATATTGTCACTATTTTATTAATGACGTTGAAGCAAAACCATGCTTAGTCGGCTTTGAATGGAAATTTAGTATACATTCATCTTCGGTAAATGGGGTTGATTGTAATCATTCAGTATCTCAGTAATTAGTGAAACATGATGAGGCACTCTGCACTTCGCATACTCATATTTCTGACACTTCTGAGCAGCAGAGTGTGAATAATAACGTAATGGATGGTGACAGACAAAATAATGCTGATGCAGAGAACAGAACTACTTTCCAAAATGATAACATTCAGAAGTTGGTGCTAGGGTAACACATGGACCAGAAGGAATCAGTGAATAGAAGGTTGCAACTATTACAGGGAAAGTCATTGGCAAGTTCGAACCTGTTCAAGGTGTAAGATTTTCATGATGCATGATGTCATATAGAATAGAAAATAAAACGATCGGGTAGATGTCGAGAGGTTACTTCCCTTTATGGGAGAGTCTAGGACAAGGCAGAACAATCTCAGAATAAGGAATCTCTCAATTGAGACAGAGACAGGGAGGAATTTCTTCTCTGAGCATATCGAATCTGTGGAATTCTTTACCACAAGGACTATTGAGAGTGTGTCAGTTGGTATATTTAAGGCTAAGACAGATAGGTTTTCAGTTAGTGACGGAATCAAGGATTATGAGGTAAAAGCAGAAAAGTGGAGCTGAAGATGATTCAATCAGCATAATGTGACTAAATGGCAGCGCAGACTCAGTAGGCTGGATAACCTATTTCTGTTCCTACAAATAATTGTCTTATTGGCATTCCTACAGCAGAAAATGTGATCTTGATGATTTTTCTTAGCTTTCTTAGCCCCATATTGGTGAGAATGTAGGTCAATTAATACTAAAGCTGTATTTTTACAAGGTGAACACTTTTAAAGTGTTGAAGCATTTTTAAGTGTTTTTGAAGCTACCTAAAAGACATAGATGAGGTAGAACTGAAGTGGTGTAGATTAAACAAGTTTGTTATAATTTGAATGATGCATCAAGGGTGCTCTATTTCTCAATTAGGTCTATCCTGCGGTAGATTGCATTCAGCTAAAAACAGAACCAACAATTTTGTACTGGTCTCATAAAGAAAAACATTGCAGGCATCCTTATGATGCACACCAATGATTTCCTACAGAGAGATTCTGTGGGATTTGACCAGTTTGCTATGGTTTTGATAAAAATTTAAAACTGAAAATCAGGCTTCAGGCTTTTAAACACATATAGAGTTAAAAAAAAAGACTAAACCAGGATCAAGTGAAATTGACCTTAAATCAACAACTATACCCATAAAATAAGAATCATGTCCCAGTCACACAGTTTGAGTCTTCACAGAAAGATGAACATGCATCCAAAGAAGAACAGTACAGTCTTTTTTGGTGTTCATAGAATGCGGGTATTTCTGACTAAGCCAAGATTTATTGCCTTTTCCCAATTTCCCGTGAGTGGGTGGTGGTGAGCTGCCTTCTCGAATAGGACTGGGTGGTGGTCATTTTTACCAATACTGTCATGAACAGATACATCTGTAACAGATAGACTGGTGAGGATGAGTAGATTTTACCCTAATGTGTTCCTTCACCATCTGTCTAGAAGCTTTTATTTAGGACTAAGCCAGCTCAATCTGTACTGCTAGCAAGCCATTCTTGGTGATGGACACTGAAATTCCCCACACAGAGGACAATCTGTGCCCTTGCCACCTTCAGTGTTTCTTCCAAGTAGATATTAAACAAGGAGGAGTACTGATTCCTCAGTCAAAATGGAATGGGAAAATTTCCTTGCCCATATGTGACCTGATACAGTAAAACTACATGGTGTCTGGAGTCAATATTGAGGACAACTTCCTCCTGACTGTACCACTGTGCTGCCACCTGTGGTTGATCATATATTAGAATTGTGATTGTGGTGTCTGGGACGTAGGCATATTTCAGTAAAGATACTTGACAATGTCAAACTGTTGCTTGATTAGTCTGTGGGACAGCACTCCAAAATTTGGCACAACTCCAAGACATTAGTTAAAAGAATTTTGCACAGTCAACAGGTCATGTTTTGCCGCTGGCATTTCCAATGCCAAGTTCAATGCCAGGTGGTCCACCGAGTTTTACTTTACTCTTTACAGCAGTTGCATAAAATCGAGTTGCTTGTTCAGCCAGTTCAGAGTCCACTTAAGAATGTAGAGTGCAAAAGAAAGAACCTACTTGTAGGTTTGCTCCTTAGCCTGGCCAAGGTGGCCACGAACAGGTTCAGGCAATGGGCTGTGGAGATGGTTACGTCCACCTCCAGGTGTCTCTGGAAAGGGAGCATGCAGTGTCCATTTGAGGATGTTTGTGACAAGTGAGCATCTCAGAGGCCAGAGTGTATCAGCTCCCAAAGTCACATGTTAAATTAATAAGTATCTGTGAAAACTTTCTTTTTGTTGCTGTACTGTATAAGGGCTGAGCATTAGTTAACCTGTTTATTAGTTTTGTTGATGCACTCCAAAGAGTATGAAATAAGGGACTGCTTGAACACAGAAGGGTGAGAGCTTAGGAAGCAGAGATCTGTAATGGAGCATCCTGTGAATGAACCCAACAACAATGAAAAACATGTACATCTTGCTTTGTACTTCACCATCTAATTTGGATTCATTTAACACTGCACAGTCTTCCTTTTACGATAACACGTGTGATTCCCTCTGATTGCTCTATTCTACTTCACTCTCAGGAAGTGCATTACAGACTTTAACTATTCACAGAGTGAAAAGGTTTTTCTTCATATCACTTTTGTTTCTTTTAAGAATTAATTTCAATCTGTGCCTTTGCAATCTTAATTCTTTCATAATTGGTAACAGTTTCTCTGGATGTACTTGGTTCCAGAACGGTCACGAGTTTGAACCCTTCAGCTAACACACCACCCAATTAAGGTGATAACAAGGTGTAGAGCTGGATGAATACACCAGGCCAGGCAGCATCAGAGGAGCAGGAAAGCTGACATTTTGGGTCTGGACCCTTCTTCAG
>NC_063337.1:96091821-96125183 GCF_021869965.1 Rhincodon typus | reverse complement strand
GATGCTGCTTGGCCTGCTGTGTTCATCCAGCCCTGCACCTTGTTGTCTCGGATTCTCCAGCATCTGCAGTTCCTACTACCCCTACTCTCATCTCATGTCTGGAGTTCAGCTCTTTTGCCCATGTTTCAACCAAGGCTGTTGGTAGGTCTGCAACACAGTAGCCCTGATAGAAAACAAACTGAGCATCGGTGAGCAAAGATTAATGCATTATAAATAGGAGCAGGGGTAGGACATTTGGCCCTTTGATCCTACTCCACCATTCATTATGATTATCCAACTCAATAGCCTGTTCCTGCTTTCTCCCCCACATATCCTTTGGTCTCTTTAGCCCCAAGTGCTATACATAAAACTTCTTCTTAAAATTATACAATGTTTTGGCCTCGAATGCTTTCTGTTGGAATGAATTCCCCAGGCTCACCACTCTCTGAGTGGAAGCATTTCTCCTCATCACAATCCTAAATGGTTTACCCATATCCCTAGACTGGGACGCTGGTTGATCTGTTCCAGGCCTCAATCCCGCTTTTATGTCAACTTCTCATAGCCCTCAACTCCTCAATATTTCAAAAAATACTTCAACTTCCTCTTTAAATGCTTTCAGTGATCTAGCCTCCACAACTCTCTGGGGAAGAGAATTCCAGACATTCACTACACTCTGAAAGAAGAAATTCCTTCACATTTCAAATGAATATCTCCTTCTTCTGTAATTATATTTGCTAGTTCAAGATTCTCCCACGAGCGGAAACATCTTCTCAACATCCACCCTGCCAAACTTCCTCAAAAATCTTGGATATATCAGTCAGTCCACCCCGCATTCTTATAAACTCTGATGAGTAAAGACATAACCTGTTTAGCCATCAATGAGACGTCAACTTCTTCATCACAGGAGTCAGCCTCATGAATCTCTTCTGAATGGCCTCCAATGTCATTATATCTTTTTTTTAAATATTGGGTTCAAACTGTACACAGTACTCCAAGTGCAGCCTCACCAACACCCTGTACAGTTGAAATAGGACATATCTGTTTGTAAAACTTCAACCCCCTCGCAATAAAAGACAAAATTCCATTTGCCTTCTTAATTATGTGCTGAACCTGCATGCTAACTTGTTGCATTTCATGCACAAGAACATGCAGGTTCCTTTGCACAACACATTTTGGAATCATTCTCTATTTAAATAACAGTCTGCCTTTTGATTCTTTCTACCAAAGCGTATGACCTCCCATTTTTCTACATTAACTCTGTCTGTCAAGTCTTTGCCCACGCACTCAACCTGTCTATATCTGTTACAGATTCCTTATGTCCACATCACAGCACGCCTTCTAACCTGTTTTTTGTATGATCAGCAAATTTGGATACATTACACTCTGCCCCGTCCTCCAAACCTAGAATATACATAGTAAATAATTGAGGTCCTAGGTTTGAGCTTTGTGGCACTGCACTGGTTACATACTCCCCACCTGAAAAAGATACATTAATCCTGACTTTCTCTCCTGTGTGTTAACCAAGCCTCAATCCGTACCAATGCACAACCCCCAATACCATGAGATCCCTTATTGTGCAAGTGCCTTTCATGTGGCACCTTATCAAATGCCTTCTGGAAATCCAGATGTGCAACATTAAATAGCTCCCCTTTATCAACTCTGCTTGTTACATCCTCAAAGAATATGAATTCCCTTTCATAAAGTCACGATGACTCTGTTGGATTGTATTAAGCTTTTCTGAATGTCCTACCTACCTGTTCCTCACTCTCTGTTTCTCCCCCATTGTTGCGCATGATAAAGAAGGCGCATGGCATACTTGCCTTAATTGGTCGGGAAATTGAGTACAAGAGTCAGGATGTCATGTTGCAGCTTTATAAGACTTTGGATAGGCCACACTTAGAATTTTGTGTTCAGTTCTGGTCAATACATTACAGTAAGGATGTGAAGGCTTTGATGAGGGTGCAGAAGAGGTTTACCAGGATGTTGCCTGCATTAGAGGGTATGAGCTATAAGGAGAGGCTAGAAAATCTTAGGTTGTTTTCTTTGGAACGGTGGAGGCTGAGAGGAGACTTCTATGAAGTCTATAAAATTACGAGATGCACCAATAGGGTTGACGGTGAGAAGCTTTTTCCCAGAGTTGAAATGTCTAATACTAGGAGACATCCATTTAAGGTTAGATGGGGAAAATTCAAAGGAGACATGAGGGGCAGATTTTTTTTTCTTACACAGAGAATGGTAGGAGTCTGGAACGCATGGCCCGGGGTGGTGGTGGAGGTAGATACGATAAGGGTATTTGAGGGACTTTTAGATAAGCACATGAATATGGAAGGAATGGAGAAATATGGACCAAGGGCAGGCAGAAGGGATTAGTTTCATTTGGTGTCATGTTTGGCACAACATTGTGGCCAAGGGCCCATTCCTGTGCTGTATTGTTCTATGTTCTAATATGCTGGACCCTGCCATCAATAAAGTTGGGATGTTTATGGAGCCCTCTCTTATTAGTTGTTTATTTATCTGACACCGTTCATGACAGAACATGCCATTCCTGCAGAGATTTGACCTGATGCCTTGGTTATGAGATGGTTGGGCTCTTTGACATATTGTTCTTGCTGGTTAGCATGCAGATAGTTCTGTGCAATAAACACTGAGTCAGTTTTACATACGTGGTCGCATGCACTCCAACAATCGTCATTCAACCAGGAAATGCATCCTGGTGTGATGGTAGACAGAATGATATGGTAGGAAATGAAGCTACGTTTTGTGGTGGAATACACTTTTGCTCCTGCTGATGACACAAATTAGTCATGTTCAGAATCCATTCCATTTAGCACAGTGATAGTGCCACACAACACAATGGCTGATGTCTCAGTATGAAGACTGGCTTTTGTCTCTACATGACTGCAGTGGTCACTCCTACAAATACTGCCACCCATCTGCTACAGTAGGTAGATTGGTGAGGATGAAGTCAAGAATATTTTTTCTCTAATGTTGGTTCCCTCACTGCCTGCTATAGCTCAAAAGTTACAGTATCTGATAAAAAGATGTTTCACTTGAATAACAACATAAAATCTGTCAAAGGAAAGGCACATTTGGAATGTATTATAGAATTTATCATACCTGCACAAGGAATATGATCAGAAAATAGAAGTTAGCAATTCTTCTGAACTGTTCAAACAAGTTCTTAGGAATGAAGTTCCAGAAAGTATACTGTACAAGAAAAGAAAAACAGAAGTATTAACTTAGAGTCAGTTATCCTGCATTGGATGTATTAAAACGTTTTCATTTATCAGAACAAAACTTTCTTGTCATTCTGTGCAAGTCATTCAATCAAATCAAAATGCTACAGTGTTTTCCAGTGACTCACCAACCACCATCTCAGAGCAATGAGGGATGGGCATGTTCACAACAAAAAGAAACCAACAGACTTTTGGCTCAGAAGCAGGAATGCTTTCAATTGAGCCACAAGACCTCCCACTAAATTAGATGACTTGAGTCTTACCTGCTTGCATTTCTGGCTTTGATTTGATTTTTATTTTACTATTGTCACAGTGAAATACAGTGAAAAGTATTGTTTTATGTGCTATGCACATCAAAGAAACATGAAATCATAGCAGTACCTTTTTGGAAGGAAACTATTTGTGGCCCAATTTTTCCCTGCTACCTAACAAGTAATCAATTTAATCCAACTTTTCAGATCTTAGTCTGCAGCCTTGTACGTTACAAAATTTTCATATGCAAATTCTAAATGTTATGAGGTAGTGAGTCCCAAATCCCCACCAAATCTTACATAAGTCTCCTAAAATCCTACTTATTGACCCCTCAACCAAACAGAATAAGGCCTTCACACCCACTCTATCAAAACCCATAACGGGTTTCCGCTCATGTTTCTCTGTTCCAAAGAGGTCAACCCCAGTCTCTCTCTTGTTTTTTCATAAGTATAATTCTCTAGTTTAGGTAACATTATCTGAAATCTCTTTTGCAACTTCTCTAGTGGAACTGCATATTCACAAAAAAAATACAAATTGGGTGGACTTCCTGGCATTGACTGAGGTACTAGAAACAACAATGCCAAACTTAGCCCTCTCAATCCTGTAAAGTCTTCCTTAGCAACAGCTGGGGTTTCATGCCAAAATTGGGAGAACTGTCTGACAGACTAGTCAAGCAACAGACTGGCATAGTCATATTCATGGAATCATACCTTTCAGTATAATGCCCCAAATGTCACTATCACCATCCCTAGGTGTGTCCTACTCCATCAGCAGGGCAGGCCCAGCAGAGGTGGTGGCACAATGATATAGAGTCAAGTGGGAGCTGCCCTGGAAGTTTTTTTTTTATTCATTCACAGAATGAGGGTTTCACTGGCTAGGCCAGCATTTATTGTCCATTCCTAACTGCCCAGAGTGCAATTAGGACTCAACCACACTGCTCAACAATCTTCAACATTGACTTTGGACTTTGTGAAGTCTCATGCAACACATCAAACGTGAGCAGGGAAACCTCCTGGTGATTATCATACAGTCCTCCCTGAAGCTGATGCAGTAGTCCTCCATGTTAAGTTCCACTTGGAGGAAGCATTGAGAGTGACAAGGATGTACTCCGGGCAGAGTACAGAATGTACTCCTGGTGGGATATATCAGAGACTTTATTCTGTTACTTATTCTCTTGCTTCCCTTATCCGATAATGTATCATCCAGAACCAAGGGTTTATCCACTTTCACAGATGATAAACTACTTAATACTGCCTCTATCCCTAACTGAATTCAATCTGATATTTCAAACTCCAACTGTTTGCAGTGTCTGAATCTCTTTCATGAAAAGAGATACAAGGTACTCATAAAGAACCTACCCATGTCCTCCACCTCCACATAGGGGTGGAACAAATGGGCCTACTTCTTCTTTATTTATGTCCTTGCTTTTTACGTATTTAGAAAATATCTTTGGGTTTCTCTTGATTCTATTTGCTTTCCAAAAATGCTTTACAATTTTATCTCTACGATTTCCTGCAGCACTGAACCCTCTGAATCTGTCGTAAGCTTCTCCTTTTCTCTCCTCTTTTCCTTTAAGCCCTTTGAAATCCTAAGGGGATGTGAATTTTCTTTTCCTCAAATAAACATATTACAATAAAATCCCGATGAGTTGAATACCAGATGACTCGTTCACAAATCTGTGTTACGTGGAGCTTTGTGATAACCAACGAGGCCCCTACATAGAACATATTTGTCAGCAAATTGGGTTATGTCAAAGAGAATGCCAAATCAAAACGCTGTGAAGCAGTAAATATGTTAAAAAAATTCTGTATTCAATTTATTCAAACCTTACAATGATATCACCTTATAAAATGCATTGAAAAATGTCAGGCGTTAGCTCCAGCAAAATTCAGCAATCGTTTCCTGTTTAGCACTTTGTCTTCAGATAGTGTGATACAGTCAGCTATGTCATCAATGCAGTCAAATGTGTCTTTCTGCAACAGTGCAGAATCCCAGAGCATTTCTACAACCTTTGCTAGGGAAACAAGCAGATGAGCAGTTGGGAAGTCTTCAGGGTCACTGGCCTACTTAGTTGAAGAACATACTGCATCTACAACTACATCCTCTGTCAGTTCTGTTGCACTGCATACAGTGTTGTCTACCTCCACAATGGCGGCATCTTCAGCTCCTACACAATGTCTCCTTCCTGCTTCACACCTCAATTCTCCATTTAATTAATCAACTTCAGCTTCTTTCCAATCGACAACGCTTTAAAAATTTTATCACAGGTTTAGCCATATTTGTAGCCTTTGCACATCTTTTGCAGGAGGATCTTGATGTCAAACCCCTGATTCTTTGTGCTCCTGTGCGACTTAACTCTGTCCTCATTTGTCGCTGCAGTCAAATGACAAGATTAAACAGTTATATCTAATAAAGAGTCAGTGGTGCAGAATTGCAGTGTATCAGAACCATCATTGTAAAGGAGTCGCTATACATACACACACAAGTTCTGAGGAATGGTCATTGGACCTGAAAGATTAACTCTGATTTCTCTCCACAGATGCTGTCAGACATGCTGAGCTTTTCCTGCAATTTCTGTTTTTCTTTCTGATTTACAGCATCCACAGTTCTTTCAGTTTTTATATCTTCCAAGTTTGCCTCATCAAAATGTCACCATAGCTCAGAAACTTCACTATCTGTTTGATGAACGCTTCCCACTGATCTACCACTGATTCCCTTCAACCAGCTGTTTCCAGTCCACTTTAGATAAATCACATCTCAATTCAGTAAAATCAGTCGTCTCCTGCTAAGAACTCTTAATCCTGGTTTACCATTGTCTTTTACCGTAACTATCCTAAATCTTAATGAATAATGATCACTTCTACCAATGTCCTCCAAGTGAATGATAACCTCTTTCATTTGCGCAACTTCATTCCCTGCAACTAACCTCAGAATACACCTTTTCTTGTTGGGCATCCAACATACTGGATTAAGAAACTGTGCACCTGAATATTTTTTTTGATTTCTGCTGCCTTTGTGCCTTTCACAATGATTATGCCAGTCAACATTCATGTAGTTGTTTTGTTTTTGAACTTTTTAGTAATTTGCCTATGTTTGCATTTCTATCTCCCTCAGATTATTTGGACAGTTGTAGAATGCACCCATCTGAGTGATCTCCCCTTATTTTGTTGTTCAGTTCAACCAATTTGCTGATTCTTCTAAGATATCTTCACAGCCATAATTCTTTTTACTAACACTATGACCTCACTTCCTATTTTATATTCTCAGGTTTCTATCCCCAGCCAAGCTCTTCTAAACTTTCCCAATAGCACAAACAAAACCCAGTGCTATTATATTAATCCTGACCCTGTTAGTTTGTATGGTTCTTACAATCATCAAAAGTGGTCCAGAGACTTCAATAAGCAAAAGACCTCCCCTCCCATCTGCACCATTTCTCCAGCTACTTATTCAACTGTTTAATTTTATTTCAGCACTCATCAGCACATCTGGAGATTACTAAATTTGAGATCCTATCTTTTCAATTTCTCTCCTAGTTCTCTAAACTCTGCCTGCAGAAACTCATTCCTCTTTTTGTCCATGTCACTGATGTCATTATGAACTGCCTGTTCACACACCCCCTTAGAATGTCCTGGGACTACTCAGCGACATCCTTCACTCTGGCAGTGAAAGAGAAAGAGGCAGGCAGTCATATCTCCAGCCACAGAAATACCCATCTGTTCTCCTCACCACCATTCCCAACCATTCCTGCTTTTCCACTTTTCTCCATCCCTGTAGCGGAGCCACCCATGGTGCCGGAAAGTTGGCTCTATCATCACTCTCACTCACGTTCAGAACTTCACTTATTCATACATATATTTTTGGAATTTGACTAAGGCTGGAAAGGCCAGCATTTATTGCCCATCTCTTGAGAAGGCAGTGACAAGTTGTCCTGTAGCTTGCTAGGTCTTTGATAAACACCTGGAGCTTTGAACCAAGAGGAGGAATAACCTCTGGCTCACTCACTTCTCTCTGTATTTCCTGCTTCCTCTGGCTGGTCATTCTGCTGCTCTCATAAACTCTTACATTTTTAAGGTGGCTACCTCCTGGAACATATTCCTATTATGTGTTCAACGCTCCAGGTGTTTATCAATGATCTACAAAAGGCACAGAAATGTGAGAAATCAGTGACCCCAAGCTTGTAAATTAAGAATTCATTGTAAGAAATGCGACAAGCATTGGAATCACTAATGTAAAACAGAATAGTCCATTAATTGTCAAATAAATCTCTCAGCCAGAGGTTGCTGTGTGAGCAAATTCTAACAGTTCTTGCAGATCAAATAGTTAAATTGTGCAGAAAATTGAAACAGTGAAGCATATTTTAAGAACAAAGTCATTACAGAAATTTGAAAATTTATCCATCAATGCTTAAGGAGCAAATGGTGCATTTGGCTCAGAAACTGCCCACATGATCCTGGCTAAGTCCCATTGATTGGTCATCCCTAATGTCAGGATCTAAAACACAGGCCTATCCAAGATATAACCATTAAATATTAGGGCCAGATGAATCAAGTACATAAGGTGACATATTCTAAAAAAGAGAAATTGATCGCATCATTTTTCGAGACAAACAGAAACATCACGCAACTTAAACTGGATATAGGATCACAGCCAAATATCCAATTTAGCTGATAATAACCAATAACAGGGACATAAATTATGCTGAAGCACCTACGGAGTAGATATATCATTTGTGCAAGTATTATATATAAGAAAAACACCAAGCATCATTCCTACCACACACAAAATATTTCCAGCAATTCTGGGTCAGATTGTGAAGAGACTGACTTGATAAAGTGGGTACTGATTATAAAGATTCAGTAACCTGGCCACGGAACTTGCTCACTAGAATACAAGGATCTAGCTCATGAAATGGTTCATTCAAAAGTGATTGGCACAGTGGTCAGTGTGCACGTCAAACAGAATATTAATGTTGGAAATTTGTCACAAGTGTAACTCTTCGGTAAGTAGTAGCTAATGAGTGATCAAACCGAAACTTTGTTTCTCAGTAACATAGAATATTCAAAAATATAAAACAAACTTCAGCAATAAAGAAGCAAAATGTTCTGGAAACCAGAAATAAAAACAGAAAATGCTGGAAATGCTCAGCAAAGACCTGGCAACAACTGTGGAAGAACAACAAAATTTAAAAATTCAGGTCTATGAATGTTAACAGTTCCTATCTCCGCAGTTGCTGCTAACGGAAGCTGTAAGTTAGTCAATGGATAACACAGTGTGGAGCTGGTGGAACACAGCAGGCCAGGCAGCATCAGAGGAACAACTTTCCTGCCCCTCTGATGCTGCCTGGCCTGCTGTCTTCCCCCAGCTCCACACTGTGTTATCTCTGACTCCAGCATCTGCAGTTCTTACTATCTCTGAGTTAGTCAATGGAAACTGCTTGTAGGTGGCAATTTACTGTTACTGTGTGATTAGGCGTTAATTACTGTGAATAGGAAGCTTCATCAGCACTCGTAACTTAGGTGCAGTTTGCAAAGCCACACAAAAGTAAACAGTCTCTGCTGATACACGGTAGAGGATAAATAGCGAAGGGAAAGGAGTGGCTGCTTTTTGCCTTCAATACTTATGGTTTGTATCAGAAGCATGCATTTAATCTGCTTTAAACAAAACTAGATTAAGTAATTAATTAGGAGATGAAATCTACACATCAAGTTGATTAAATGCATGGTCTAATCAATGAAATAAATAAAACAGGTTAAGAGAAATGGCAGGGCAAGTGGTAGCCTGCACCTGTGCAGTGTCGTAGCTTGTGGGGAATGCAATGATTCCAAATAACCATACCTTCAAGTTTAAGAGGTGCTTCAGTTGTAAACATTATGGGACAGCAGTGAAGGAGGAAGGAGTTGCCTGGACATTAATCCAGGAGGCAGTCACATTTGTTACATTCCATTTATGCAGACCTGGCTAATGCTCATGGAGAGAAGGGTTTGAATGTGAGACAGGCAGTTAAGGGGCATAAAATGCATGGAGAAGGGTTAGCTTTTCCCTTTTCCAGTTAGCAGTACAAGGTCCGTTCTATCTATATGTGATGGCACAGGCAGAGGGATGTATTAGTGAACTGAATATGGCACTAAGGATCTAGAAACCATTCAAATACAGAGAGTGAGAAAGAATATGATAGCGGTGGGGGACAGCATAGTAAGGGAGACAGATACTGTTTGCTGCAGCCATGTCCAGGAGTTCTGTAGGTTATCTTGCCTGCTCGGTGATAAGGGTTAAAGGTATCGCTCTCAGCTAGAAATACACTAGGAATGTCGGAGAAGGATTCAGTTACAGTGGTCCATTTAGGAACTAATTGCATAAATACAACTGGGAAATCTATTTTTGCTGACAGATATTGAGGAATAAGGATCTAAATTAATAACTAGAACCTCTAAAACTAATAATCTCTGGGTCACTTCCTGAGCCATTTGGAAACTGGCACGGGCATAAACCAATTAGAATTGAATATATGGCTCAAAAAAGTGGCATGGCAGAGACAGGTCTCAATCATGGGCCACTGGCTAATGGGGAAAATGGGAGTAGTTCATTGGTACAACTCCAAATGAATCAAATTGGGAAAGTGTTAAGCCTCATTGGGGTCACACGCTAGAACTCAAACCTCGCCATTCCCGGATTTGACACAAATGATAAAGATATTAAAAAGTACACAGACTTTCTTGATTGATCTGACTTTCAGATCAGGTCGACAGAAAGAGCAAACAAGGTTTCTGTACTCTGAGGAAGGGTCACCGGACCCAAAATGTTAACTCTAATTTTTTCTTCACAGATGCTGCCAGACCTGCTGAGCTTTCCCAGCGATTTCTGTACTTATCAAGAACAACAGTTAAATACAAATAAATAGATTCGAATTACAGATAAACAATTATAAACCAGTGACAGATTAGTTGCTAAAATTCTCACCCCTCATAAATACACCTTCTACACAAACAAACCAAAATGTTGTGAGAAGACTGGGAAGGTGGTTGGGTGGTCCCTGTTCACTGGATTTGCTGAGATAATCCTTTGGTTGATCAGTATTCTGCTTCTCAATCTTCACTGTCCAGGTACTTTCACTTGTTTGCAGGAGGCAGAGGCCGACTGGCTCACATTTATAAAGATCTCAGACTTATTAATATAAGTCACATTATAACAATTGAGGAAGGGAAATAAACCGGCCATTTGCAGGCTTGAGATGCTTTCTACTGCAGAGCTTCCAAATGTCTGGTGGCTTCTCCCTCAAATATTCACACCCACAATTTGTTCAGCTAACTGGGAGTCAACCATACAATTATTGATAGGAGGAAGCCTTTATCATCAATAACTGACCACCATGTCATAGACCAATCAGCTACTGTTGCCAGCCATATCTCTATTCATACACAGCCCTATGGCTCCAGCTTGTCTGTAGCTAGCTTGTCCCACTGCTTGAACTTGCAGCTGTGTAAACAGCACTTACAATGATGGCAACTTGTTTTCAAAAAGTGCAGCAACCGTTGAACAATCCTCAGCTTTTAAACCAGACTTCTTCCTATTTCAGTCCATAATCAAACATACAGAAAATCCAAAAAAGTATAGCATTTAATATAGTGTCTTGAAAATTATACTTGGTTTGTGGATTTAAAACTAAAATCAAGGAAACAGATTTAAAAGAGAGAAAATTATAATTCAACTGAAAAATAAAGGCCACAGACTAGCGCAGAAATGTGAGCAAAGATTAGCATCAAAATGCTGATTGATAACTGGTGACAGGGATTAAATTAAAAATGACTCATTCTCTGAAACTTGGGGCTATTCATTGAGTATTCACAGAATTCCTGAAATTACAACAGTTTCACCATCAAAATACTTTACAGCTTCATGTTTCCTCACATTTCTGAAAATTGGAACTAGAGGATCACATGCTGCAAATTATTTAGATTCCACGTCTTTTACACAAAGTATATAACTTATAAATCAATCTTTGCCATTGCTTCAGCTCAAATCAGAGAGGGTTTCAAAAGAAAAATGCAAAAACAAGATCACAAGAAAAATAAAAGTGACCATGGGCTTTGACTTGCCGTAAGTTTAACCAGAGGAAGAGTCAGTCACCCTGGCAAACTCCATGTGAACAATGTCAACATAACGGTGGGTAACTGGGTGCCAAGAATCATGCACAGGCTCTGACAACATTCCTCCCATACATGCAGGAAGGAGAAAGTGAACATAAAAGGTTGAGAAGGGAAGCAGCAAACAGGAGAGACAGCAGGTTCGAGGAGGGAAGTGGTGAGTTAGAAGGGTCAGTCAACATATCGGTCATAGAGGGAGGCAACGATCTAGAGAATCAAGAGTGGGAAACAAGCAGAAGGGTTGGGGAGGGATATGGTGAATAAAAGAATCAGGAGTGGTAAGGTCAGGCAGGAAGTGCTGAGTCAGTATTTAAGTCAGAGATGAACAGGTTCTTGATGGGTCAGGGGATCCAAGGTTATGAGAAGGAAGCAGGAGGATGGGGTTGAGAAATATATTAGCCATGACTAAATGGCTGAGCAGACTTGAGAGACCTGATTCCTCTCTTATATCTTATGTTTGGGTGGGTTAGTGAACGTGAAGATCAAGGGTCAAAGAACGGGAGGGTCAGGTAAGAAGAGGGGATCAGGAGAGTCAACAAGTGACACGTTGAGTTAGCAGGGTAGGCAAGCAAACTCAGCAGAGTTGATGAGCGCGAGTGTCAAGTGGGAAGATGTAAGTCAGGAGGGTTGCCACATGATGTGACTAAGCGAGACCCCCAGGCAATGGAGCAGTGAAGCAGCAGTTTCTTTCAAAGAAATTGAACATGTTCAGTAATCACAGCAAAACAAAAACAATGGCAGCATTATTAGGAAACATTCCTCATATACCAACCTCAATAAAACAAAAATGCATTATTAGAATACACAATAAATGGGTGCCCCCTACATTAAATAGCTGAGTGAATGGAAAAAAATGAAAACTTTACCTTTGAAGACACAATCCTGTTATCGGGATATTTTTGTACAATGTAAGCGTCTGTGCCTGGAGGGGGTTCACGATGTCCAATGTAAACTGTCCGACTATCCACCCAGTTCTCTTCTCCAACACACTAAACAGAAAAAAAAATAATTATTGTCTAAATCTGCACAAAAATTATTTTTGACTTGTTTAATATTTGACAAACAACTCACTTGTCAACTAATCGGCAGTCTCCTGTCATCCATATAAATGTTGATGCTTCCCCTTAAATTGACATGAAGGCAAGTCAAAAAATTCCATGCAATGTCTTTTCCCAGCAACACTCAAGTTCCGTTCTACCAAATAATACAAGTCTAGTGACTGTTATAAACTACTCAACTAGAATTTTTCGCAAGCTATAAAGTATTCAATGGAGAGTCAGAAAGTTATAAAATAGCCCATGGAGAAATTTTTAAAATTAGCTACTTCAAAAGCAATTTGCTTTAATATTTCACAATCACATGGAATTCTGTTCTGAAATATAGCCTGAAGGGAGTTCAAAAGTTAAACTCAATTCAAAATTGGGAGAGTTGTCTCACAAACTAGCCAAGCATCATTCTGACATAGCTATTGTTACAGAATCATACCTTAAAGACAATTTGCCTGACACCACCATCACCATCCTTGAATATGTCCCGTCCCACTGGCAGGACAGACGAAGCAGAATCCAGGCCCATTAGCTGCACAGTGGTATACAGTCAGGAGGGATTAACACGGGAGTCCTCAACATTGACTCCGGACCCCATGAAGTCTCATCGCTCCAGATAATCCACTGTTCCCTCTAATTTTCGCACAGGTTGCGTGGGCCACTGGGGTTCATGCATAGCAGTGACATCTGGAACCAGACCTCATGCCAAGAATGGTGTGTACTGAAGCAGATCACACGTGCAGAAGCTTGGAATGGCTGCACATGGAACTTAGAGGGAATACTGGATCAAACATATGCAAGGAAACTTTCTGCTGGTTGCTGCATACCACTCCCTCACCTCAGCTGATGAATCAGTATTCCTCTATGTTAAAACAGCAGTTGGAAGATGCACTGAGGGTGGCAAGGGTGCAGAATGTACTCTGGTTGGGGGTTTTCAATGTCCACCACCAAGAGTGGCTTGGCAGCAGCACTACTGATCGAGATGGTTGAGTCCTAAAGGACATAGCTGCAAGACTGGATTTGCGATAGGTGTTGAGAGAACCAAGAAGAGAGAAAAGCATACTTGACTTCATCCTTACCAATCTCGCCACCACAGATGCATCTGTTCGTGACAGTATCACTAAGAGTGACCACCGCACAGTCCTTGCGGAGACAACCTCCCACTTTCACAATGAGAATACATTACATCACGTTGTGTGAGACTATCAGCATGCTGAATGCAGCAGACTTCAAACACATCTAGCAACTCAAGACTGGTCATCCATGAGGTGCCATGCACTATCAACAGTAGCAGAATCTTACCCCAACACAATCTGCAACCTCATGGCCTGGCATATTCCTCACTCAACCATTACCATCAAGTCAGGAGATCAATTCTCGTTCAATGAAGAGTGCAGGAGGGCAAGGCAGGAGCAGTACCAGGCAAGCCTAACAGTGAGGTGTCAACCTGATACAACTACCAAACAGGACTACCTGCACACCAAACAGCATAAGCAGCATGCAATAGACAGAGTAAGCAATCCCATAATTAACATATCAGATCAAAACTCTGCAATCCTGCCACATCCAGTTGTGAATGCTGGAAATCTAAACAACTCACTCGAGAAGTGGGCTGCAATAAAATCCCCATCTTCAATGATAGAAGAGCCCAGCACATCAGTGCAAAAGATGAGGCTGAAGCATTTGCAGCAATCTTCAGGCAGAACTGCCAAGTGCGTGATCCATCTTGGCCTCCTCCAGTGGCCCCCAGCATCACAGATGCCAATTCCATTCATTCCATGTGATATCAAGAAACAACTCAAGGCACTGGATACTGCAAAAATTCGGGAATAGTACTGAAGATTTGAGCTCCAGAACTTGCCGCAGCCCTAGCCAAGCTACAGCTCCAATGCCAGCATTTACCCGAAAATGTAGAAAATTGTGCATCTATGTCCTGTGCACTAGAACAGGACAAATCCAACCCAGCCAATTATCACCTCATCAGTCTACTCTTAATCAACAGTAAAAAGTGATGGAAGGTGTCAGCAACACTGCATTTGTGAAGCAATAATCTGCTCAGTGACACCCAGTTTAGCTTTTGCCAGTACTACACAGCTCCAGACCTCAATACATTCCAGGTTCAAAACAGCTAAAGTCCAGCAGTGAGGACAGATTGACAGCCATTTGGCCACATTTGGCTGTGTGTGCCATCAAGAAGCCCTAGAAAAATTGGAGTCAATGGGAATCAGGGAGAAAACTCCCTACTGGTTGGAGTCATAACTGGCATATAGGAAGATGGTTGTGGCTGTTGGAAATCAATCGTCTCAGTTCCAGGATATTTCTGCAGGAACTCCACCCCAACCATCATCAGTTGATTCATTAATGACCTTTTCTACATCATAAAGTCAGATTGGGATGTTCACTGATTGCACAATGTTCAGCACCATTCACAACCCCTTAGACACTGAAACAGTTTGTGTCCAAATTCAGCAAGATCTGGACAACTTTCAGATTTGAGCTGAAAAGTAGAAAGTAACATCTGTGCTACACAAATGCTTCAATTCATGCAACCGGCTTTTTCATTGCCATGCACTGATCATCTCCAACAAGGGAGAATATAGCTATCATCCCTTGGCATTCAATGGTATTACCATCACTGAATCTTCCATGATCAACATCCCGGGGGTCACCATTGACTAGAAACTGAACAGAACTTGCCATATAAATATAGTGGTTACAAGAGCTGGTCAGAGGCTCGGAATCCTGCAATGAGTAGCTCACCTCCTGATTCCACAAATTCTGTTCACCATCTGCAAGGCACAGGTCAGGAGTGTGATGGGAATACTCCTTGTTTGCCTGGATGGGTGCAGCTCCAACAACACTCAAGGAGCTTGACACCATTCAGGACAAAGTTGCCCGCTTGATTTGTATCACTCCACAAACGTTCACTTTCTTTACCATTGGCACTCTGTAGCAGCAGGGTGTACTATCTTCAGGATGCACTGCAGAAATTCACCAAGGCTCCTTAGACAGCACCTTCCAAATGCACAACCACTTCCATCTTGAAGGACAAGGGTAACAGATACATGAGAACACAACCACCTGCAAGTTTCTCTCCAAGTTTCACCATCCTGACTTGGAAATACATCACCGTTCCTTCACTGTCGCTGGTTCAAAATCTTGGAACTTGCTCCCGAATGCATTATGGGTCTACCTACAGGACCTGGACTGCAGCAGTTCAAGAAGTCAGCTCACCACCATCTTCTCAAGGTCAACTATGGATGAGCAATAATTGCTGCCAGCCTGTGATATTAACATCCCATGAATTAATAAAAGAAAAATTTGCAATCAGTTATGTTAATAATGACTTGATCTAATGTTACACAAGATTTTAAATCAGTCTTTTTGCTGAACACTCAGCCACTGATGCAGTGAAAGAACCCATTGACAATGCCACAGAGCAAGGTGGGTGGTATCCTTAAAATGAAGACAGAACTTAATCTTCACTGTGCAGCAGTCACTTCTAACAGTGATGTCATAGGCAGATGCGTCTGCAACAGGCACCTAAATAAGGGTGAGATTAAATAGGTTTTCATTCTTGTCAGTTCCCTCACAACCTGCCACAGGTGCAGACAGTCAATACTAGTAATACCGAACCACGCCATGTGATGGATATTGAAGACCTGATACCATGAGACATCTTTGTGATATCTGTGATCTTCCATGTAACATTTTGCGGTTCTCACACATGGGCCTCCAGGTCCCTCTGCACCATTGAGTGGCACAACGTCTCTCCGTTTAAATACAGGGAAGTTGTGAGAAGTCTAATTAGATCACCTGAAACTGCAGTTCTGGCAAAGTTGTCACCTATTCCCTCCAGCAGAATAGGAAATCCGATAGAAAGACTCCAGTGCCAAACTGAAGACTCAGACTGGTAACTCCAGATTAGCCAGACTCATGCACATTTGTCATGTGATCCCGCCTACCAAACATAATTTGTCCAAGTTAGAGGAAAAAAATCAGAAGCAAGCCTGCGGCACTGACTACAACATGGTCTCACCCACATCCTAAATGAGTATGCACCAAGAAACCGGACTATTTAACAGGTCACTCTTTAATATTTAACAATGAAACATATAACGGTAGAAAACAAAATGAAGAATGTGTCACTTCTAGGATCTCTGCCAACATGGATGGCATTGAAAAGCTGCCGTTCTTTGTGATATGAAAGCCTGAAAAGCCAGGTCGCTTTACAATTGTGCATACTCTACCCACGCAGTCTAGGGCTATCAAATCTGCCTGCATGACCTGCAGCATTTTTGAGGCATGGGTCAGGAAAATGAATATAATGTTTCATCTGGTTTTAAAAAAAAGGATTATCACCCGAAGAATCTAATGAATATCCGCCCGCTTACCTGCTTGTTTCATCAGAGCAACAGTTTACAGTACTCTAACATCAGTCAGAACAATAAAAAGAAATTTTTCTCAGCTTTGTAGTTACAGAGCATCAACTGGGCAGGGAAAGCCCTCAAGGGAAGTCTGCATAATTGTAATAACATGGAGTTAAAACAGTATGACAGTGGAATGCACTCCAAGTGCCCTCTCCATTAGTTTGATTACGTCACTTTGTCCTAGACTCCCCAACAATAGAAGGGAACTCTATTGATCTTATTGGTTCTCCTTACAACCCTAGTTTACGTAAAATCTCCCCACAATTTATTCTTTGAATCTAAGTATCATTCTGGTAAATCTGAACTGCACACAGTTCAAGACCAATTCTTCCAAAGGTGTGGTGCCGAGCAGTGCTCACAGGATTCCAGGTGTAGTCTAAGCAGAATTTTTACACAAAATGGTTGAAGTATTGTTTCCTTCCTCCTTTATTGCAATCCTCTCAGCCTGTTAAAGTTCAGCATGCCTTTAGCTTATAAATTATTTTCTGAAAGTGTTCATGATAGCTTGACCCCTTCCACTGTCTCAAGGTGATGTAAGTATGCAGTTCAGTTATCTACGTTGTCTGGTAGTCCAACTAAGGATCCTAATCAATGCCCCAAATAACCTATGTGTTCTTCAGAGTTAATACTTTTGCCTGAATTTATCACCATAGCAACACAATCTAGATTATAAATAAATCCTAATGTCTTCCAGGTCCAGTCAGCAAAAATCTGAACAAGTGATAGATTAAAGAAATTTGTGTTACCTTTTCAATGTCCACCATAAACTGGCCTTCAATTGTCATAAATTCAAAAGTTTTCATTTGAACTAGGGCCTGCCATTCCCATTTACAGGTGCTGAATATGTTGCATTTGAGCTTTCTCTGTGATTTAATAACCGGTGACAATGAAGGCTAGAGCTCCTAAGCCAGTGATGCACTGCAGTCTGGCTTCCAGCACTACTCCACCTCAAACATCAACCAGATTAAAATCAATTCCTACCCTGTTAACATTCTTTCAAAGGGCACCAATATTTCAGAGCAATGAAAAGATCTGCCTCAATTTGTATAACCTGCTTTTTCATTGCCACTCGTTGCAATCACTTCTTCTCACTGCATCTATAAAAAGAATAATACCAACAAGAATGTGCAAGGACAAAGCACGCTCCAGAAATTTCAGTTATGATTAATCTGGTTAGAACTTATTCAACAGTACAAGATCATTAACCTTCTATCCTCAGTGTCAAGAGTCCAGTGAAGCTCAACTTCATGCAATAAATAGTTATAGCAGACAAGAAATTTGTGAATTATTCCAGTTCATGGAGTCACTGCTTGGGTACAGCTGAATTCAACCTCATAGAATATCCTGAGCAGTCGTCAATGAACAATTATTATTCAGGCCACAGTACTGTGACTGCAATGGAGTAGAAATTCATTTGCTGCAAATGCTTTGGGATGTTTCACAGACACAATGAAAAGAAAAATAAAACTTGCATCTATATAGTGTTTTTCATAACCACTGGACATTTCAAAGTGTTTTACAGTCAATAAGATACTTTTAGAAATGAAGTTGTTGTAATATAGTGCAATCAATTTGGAGGCAGCAAACAGCAATGTGATAATGGCCAAATAATGTGTCTTCTTTTGTAATGGTGTTATTAGTACTTGATTTTTGTCCTCTTGACCTGGTATCCAAGAAAGCGGCCATTTAGCTCATTGAGTCTGTGCTGGCTCTCGGTAAGAGCAATTCACCTAATGCCATTCCTCCACATTTCCTCTCCAAATTTTCTCTCTTCAGTAAATGATCCTAATTTACTTTTCAATTGACCCTGCTTCCACCACACTCTCTGGCAGTACATTCCAGTTTCTAACCATTAACTGCCAGAGAATCTTTTTCTTCACATCACCATTGATTCTTTTGTGAATTATCTTAAATTCCCTCTGGTTCACAATCCATTCACCAATGTGAACAGTTTCTCCCCATCTATTTTGTTCTGACCCCTCATGATTTTAAGCACTTCTAGTCTTTTTTCTCAAACACCCCAAAAAGAACAGCCTCAGCTTCTCAACTCTATCCAGGTAACTGAAAATCCTCATCATTAGAAATATTTTTGCAAATCTTTTCTGTACCCCGTCTGACATCTTCTCATCTTTCCAAAGGTGTGCTGCCAGAACTGGATGCAAAACTCCAGTTGAGGCCAAACCAGTGTTTTATACAAATTTATTCTAATACACTTGTATTTATACTCTTTGTACATTTTATAAACAGCAGCATACCATATGCTTTATTAATGGCATACCCACTGATTTATGTACATACACACCCAGATCCCTCTGCTCTGGCACTTCCTTTAGATCTGCATCAATTATTTTGTCATTCCGCATTCTTCCATAAAATAAATCACTTCTCAGATCTCTGCATTCAATTTCATCTGCTGCTTGTTGACCCATTCCACTAAACTGTCCATATTCTTTTGATATTTAACACAATCCTAACTTCACAGTTGAAGGTTCTGGGAGTTATCCTTCAACAGAAACTGGAGTGGACCAATTGTATAAATACTGTGGCTACAAGAAGAGGTCAGAAGCTGAAAATTCTGTGCTGAGTAACTCACCTTCTGGCTAAAACCTCTCCACAATCTATAAGGCGCATACTTTCCATTTGCCTGGATGAGTACAGTTCCAACAACACTCAACAACTTTGATATACCTCAGTATAAAGCAACCTGCTTGAAGTTCTGAAGAAGGGTCCCGAACCGAAACGTCAACTTTCCTACTCCTCTGATGCTGCCTGACCTGCTGTGTTCCTCCAGCTCCACGCTGTTGTCTCTGCTTGAAGCATCCCATCTATCAGCTTCAACATTCACACTCTATGACTGACATACAACATTGATCCAAATGATATTGTGCAGCAACAAAAACAGAAAATGCTCAAAAAGCTCAGCAGGTCCGGCAGCATCGGTGAAGAGAAATCAGAGATAACATTTCGGGTCAAGTGACTCTTCTCAGTTCTGAGGAAGGGTCACTCAACTGAAATGTTAATTCTGACTTGTCTCCACAGATGTTGCCAGACCTGCTGAGCTTTCCCAGCAATTTCTGTTTTTGTTTCTGATTTGTAGCATCCGTAGTTCTTTTGGCTTTTATTGATAAACTACAGAAACTTACCAACGTTCCTTAAGTGGCACTTTTCAACCTGGCAACATCTATCACTGATAAAGACAACAGCAGCAGATCCATGGAAAAATCGGCAAGTTCTCCTCCAAGCCCCACACCATCCTGACATGAAACTATATTGCTGCTCCTACACGTTGCTTGGTCAAAGTCATAGAGGTCCCTTCCTAACTGCACGTTAGGTGTATTGACATCACGTGGACTGCAGCAGTTGAACAAAGTGGCCAACCATCAGCTTCTCAAAGACAATTATAGAAGGACAACAAATGTTGGCCTAGTCAATGCTGTTCAGACCTCTTAATCAAATAAGTAAAAAACAAGTTCACAACACTTCCAAGTTTTGTACCATCTGCAAATTTGAAATTATGCCCAAAGTTTTGGTCATTGCTATGTTGCTATAGATCAAGAACACTGACCTCCTAGGGAATCACATAATAAACCTTTGTACAGTTAAAAAAAACAGTTCCCTAATGTCTGATTCCTGACGCTCCGCCAATCTCCTTTCCATGTTGCTATTGTCCTGGAACCTAATGATTCCAAGATGAGAATGCAACAACTGAGCCACGACTGACACAGACTGCAACTGTTCCATACAATCAGTTACAGTGACCTTTAGTCGAAAAATACACTGCACACTACAGTTGTGACATCCTGAAATGGCAATAATTATACAGAGATCTGCAAACTGACGAAGTCTTGTCCATGTTAGCAACATAAAGAAAGCAGAACTTTACGAACAGACTATTATGCCAAGTGGTGATAGTCATTTGGACTCGAAACTTTAGCTTTGTCTCTCCCCATGGATGCTGCCTGATCCGCTGTGATTTGCAGCATATTTTGTTTCAGCACAGATTCCAGCATCTGCAATAATTTGCTCCTACGGTGATTGCAGTACTGGTCTCATACTCCAGATGCCGAGATTTTTCATAGAATCCCCACAGTGTAGAAACAGGCCATTCAGCCCAACAAGTCCACACCAACTCTCCTAAGGGCATCCCAGCCAGACTCATCCGCCCCTCCCCTATCCCTGTAACCCTACATTTGCCATGACTAATCTACCTAACCTACACATCCCCAGATACCATGGGCAATTTAGCACAGCCACTCTACCTAACCTGCAAAGCTCTGGATTGTGGGAGGAAACCAGAGCACCCGGAGGAAACCCATACAGACATGGGGAGAATGTGCAAACTTCATACAGATGGTCACCCATGGCTGGAACTGAACCCAGGTCCCTGGTGCTAATCGCTGAGACACCCTGTCGCACCAAAGACTTGTGATCCAAAGACATTAGTTCAATTTCTTTCATGACAGTTGGGGAATTCGAATTCAATTATATAAATCTAAATTTAAAAAATAGTTAGAATCAGTAATTAAACTAATAGGTTATAGTAAAAATTCATCTCACTCCAAATACCCTTTATGGAAGGAAACCAAATGGGTCTTCTGATTTGGCCCACGTGACTCCAAACCAATAGCAATGGAATTAGCAAATGACTGCCCTCTTAAATGGCCTAGCAAGTCATGTGGTTTTTATGAAGCCATTACCACAAAGTAAAAGAACAATATTGTTTATCATAACAGTATTATTTATGCGAGCTTTCTGCGCAAAGTTAGCTGCAGCATCTTTATATTATAACTACAGCAAAGTCCTGTGTGAAGTCAATGCAGCGATGCACATATAATTTCATTGTTAGGGAAACTTCAAAATGGGAGAGACTTAATAAGAAGAGGTAAAAAGAGAGCTGACTCTCTCTCCCCTCTCAGCAGAAAACCATCTCTTGAAGACATGTCTGTTCTGTCCTCCAATAAAACAGAAGGACAGGGGTTAAAAAGCAAGTTTCAATTCTAGTGGAGTGCACTAGATGGGCTGATTGCGATTCTGGGTACCAGGCTGAGTTTAAGTGATAGTGTGTTATAAAGGGAAAAGTTGAATAACTATCTCCTAGTTAGTTGCAGGTAAAGAACCTCTCTCTTAACTCCGAGTGCTACAAACCAGTTTAAAAGTAAACAGGATAACAAAATTCTCTCATCCTGAATTCTGGAATTTAATCTCAGTTTCAGGGCATTAGAACTGCAGAATCTTGAAAATCACCTGTTCAACTGTCAGCATCAACTCTACCAGTGAAACCCAAGAATGGCTGCAACGTCATCTTATTACTGTTCATGAACAATTCAGAAACTGACCTGTATATCTTTTATTTCTTTATTCCTGTCATGTTGGATTTGTCTTTTATTTCTCATCTTTGTATCTGTGCACTGCATTTGTATTTCGTATTGTGCATAGTAATGAACAAACTCACTTTTTGTTAACTCAATAAAGCCTGGTTAAATTGGCTTCTTTTAAAGCACAACTTCATTTGGATGTGGGGGAAAGGTACCTAAATGGAAGAGATCCTTTTTATGTTAACATTGCTGCAACCATTTGGGGCAATGGATGAATGATAAAGGTGGTTCAGTTTGTCCTTCATCACTCGGGATCTGAACAGTCTGGGGTATCTCATCTGGAACCATAATGAGTTAGGGGACTTCACTTGGGATCTGGTTGCAACAACACATAAAGCTACCATACAATGCAACGTATGTCTACTTTCGGTGCATTTATGACCTGTCCTAGAATGGGTGTGGTCGTTTCAGATATGTGAATTGATACTGTGCCAAGGGGTGAGTAGCTCCTGTGAAGTGACAAGTTTATACTTATCCCTCTTCTGTGTTGCAAACTATTGTTTAAAGTAAAGTTAGTTTGGGCGTTCACTTTTTCATGCAAACTGCATTCCTGGAATTATAACCATCAATACCAGCTCATATGTGGATCTAATGTCACAATCCAAACCCAGTGTATGCTCAAACAAGTTATCTGCACCATTTCTGACCGGACTTACACAATTTAAACATCAGCCTTTGCTCAAGTATTACCACTATATAACTTGGAGAAGTTTAAATTTGTGGATCAATTAAATAATTTAATTTGAAAAGGTTCGGAGCCACCAATGGAATAGCCCAAGGTGAAACAGCTCCATCTGAGGTAGCATCACAGCTATTTGGCTTTGAAATCAGTTCTGCACGCTTGATTCCCTTGCAGCAGGACAATGTGAAATTTATCTGTCATTGGGATTAGAGCGAATACCAACACAACTGCAGTTTTTGGATGACCTCAAGTGCAATGAAAGCTTTGTGTTTCTGAAGTTAAGGGAGAGGTTGGGTGGCATCTACAAAAAAAAAAGACAGATCCATAGTACCCCCTAAAACCTTGATGCCCTACTTGACTCTGTTCTTCTGGCTCCATATCCACTCCATCATCAAAACATATTTCACCTCCATAACACTGCTCAACTCCGCCCTTTTCCTGCTGAAATTCTCATCTGTGCTTTTGTTAACTTTGTCCTTGACTATTCCAACATTTTCCTTTTTTATTTCAAAAATATAGTTCATTCATAAAAATCTTTATATACATACATGGTCACTAGAGCAGTTCAATTCTATACAGTCTTTATATCTGTAGAACAAACAAACCTCAAGGCATTTCTTACATGTACAAGACTAAGTATTTACATGCATTTGGAGGGTCTGATAACTGAACAGACTCCCATTGTACTCCAGCAGAAAGACCTCAGACAGTGGCAGCTGCCCCCAAGTTTAAGTGCATCCCTCAGCACCCGGTCCTGGTCCTGGACCTTAGAATGTGCCAGTCTGCATCACTTGGTCAAGGTCAACTCCTTGCTCTGGAAGACCAGCAAGTTTTGGGCAGACCAAAGAGTGCCTTTCACAGAGTCAATGGTCCTCCAGACAAAGTCGACGTTTAACTTGGGGAGTGTCCCAGGGAACAGATCGTAGAGCACAGAGTCCTGTGTCACGGGGTGCTCAAGATGAATCTTGACAAAAAGCACTGCATCTCTCTCCAGATTTCCTTTGCAAAGACAAATTCCAGCAGGAGACTTGTGACAGTCTCATTCCCCCCTGCAGCCACTTTCAGTGCAGCATGCGGTGGCGCAGAGTCAGACATATATGAAGGATCTCACAGGTAGTCCTCTTATCACCAGCAGCCAAGCGATGTCTGGTGCTTGTTGGAAAGTTCTGGTGATGAGGCATTCTGCCAAATGGCTGACAGTCTGCTCAGAGTACAATCTGCTAGGATCCACCCTCTTCTTTTCCAGTGGGGTCTCGAGGATGATATATGCTGATCGCTTCCTGATTGACTTGTGGTCAAAGATGTTCTTCGCAAATTTCTCCATGAAGGACAGGTGATATGGAACAGTCCAACTACGGAGTGTACCATGGCATTGAGGCCAGTCCTATCCTTCGCAACATCAGTATGTAGTGACACTTGGTGTTTGCAAAACTTAGGATGTACAAACAGTTTGATACAGCCACACACATCAGGATGAAGGTGATGTTTAGTACATTCTTCCCCCTCTTATCCAGAGCTTTGAACATGGTGTCCTTGCAGACATGGTCCATCTTCATCCTGGGGTTTGGGGAACGGGACAGACCTGTGCCACCTACAACAACAGGAAGTACTTCATACCTGATGACCATGTTTCTACCTGCAATGGAGAGGGACCGGTCCTCCGAAAAGCCCAGTTTCTGCCTCAGCTTGGCGTTACACTCCTCCTAAGTTTTTGCGCAAAGCCCAGCCCCTCTGAGCCATAATCCCAGCACTTTGAGGTAATCCGTCCTGATGAAGGGAATAAGGATCGGTTGGCCGAGTTCCCAAAGAACATGGCCTCGCTCCTGCCTCGATTTAGCTTGGCTCCCAAGGCCAGTTCAAACAGGTCGCAGATATTCACGAGTCTGCACACTGGCAGAGGATCCCAGCAGAAAATGACTTTCACCTGCAGGCCTCCACTGCTAGGAATAGTCACCCCTCTCAGTTTCGCATCCTTCCTGATGGACTCAGCAAAAGGCTCTATATAACACACAAACCAGGCAAGAGAGAGTGGGCAGCCTGCCTGACTCCAGATCTGATTGGGCAGCTTTTTAATTGCCACCCATTGACTGAACCTGCATTGTGCCCCGTACATATTGGACTTAAGTCATTTTAACTTTGCTACTCAAATCAAATCCTGTTTACCCTTCAACCCTGTGCTCACTGATTTACATTGGCCATGAGTCCTGCAACTCCTCAATTTTAAAGTTATTCTCTTTGTCCAAGCTGTCTTTCCCAACCCCCACCCCTGTAATCTCCTCCTTCAAGAGCTCTGCACTTCTCCATTTCTGGCTTCTTGCACATATTCCAATTTTAATTGCCCCACCATTGGCAGACAAGCCTTCAACTATGTGGACCTAGAATTTCTTCCTTCATTCTCTCTACCTCTCACTCTTTCTTTAAGACATCTCTTAAAGCCTGCTCTTTCACCACACATTAGGTCACTCTCATATGATATTTTGTTTCCTTGTGGCCCCATGTCAAATTTTGTCTGACTATGCTCCAGTGAAACACCTCGGGATGTTTTGTTACAGTAAAAGTAATGCGTAAATGCACGTTGTTCGTTGATTAATCAATATTCGTACCACTGAGTGAAGTGTCATGTGTTTTATTTTCATATTCATGCAGGAAAATTAAACATTCTGTATTCAAGTGAAAACTATTGTACAGCTGCTATTTTTGACAACATAATTTTATTTCGAATCAACTTGATTTGCATCTTACAGCTTTAGTGGCCTTCTCTGCTGCTTGAGAAGACCAAACCCAATTGATCTCATGTCAATTAAGAGTAACCAGTTTCTACAACACCAGAATATGACCAGACACACAGTAAGATTTGGGCTGTGGGAATAAGAAATATCTTACAGGAAAAATATCTGATGAATTGTTAAAAATTAAACTGATTTTTCAGGTTATTTGCATTTCAGACCTGGCTTGTTACTTTATACATCACATTTTATATCACAAAGGAAATTTATTTTGTTTCTTCAGATTAACTCTGGATTCACAGTTTCAAAGTGGTAAAGATTCATAGATCATAGAATCCCTATAGTGTGGAAGCAGGCCACTTGGCCCTTTGAGTTCACACTGACCCTCCAAACTGCATCCCAACCAGACCCATCCACCTATCTTATCCCTATAACCCTGCATATCCCACAGCTAATGCACACATCTCTGGATACGATGGGCAATTTAGCATGGCCAATCCACCTAACTTGCACATCTTTGGACCGTGGGAGGAAACCGGAGTACCCGAAGGAAAACCACGTAGACATGGGGAGAACGTGCAAACTCCACAGATCTGGAACCGAACCCGTCCCTGGCGCTGTGAGGCAGCAGTACTAACCACTGAGCCACTGTGACACCCCCACAAAGGGAAACTGAGGTGCTGAGGTCTCAGCTATGTGCCCGGTGTTCTGCACGTAGCACACATTTCTTCTTAACATTAAGTTGGAAACAACTGAAGAAAAAAGGGCTCATCTATTATTTAAAGTAGAACATGATGCAGCTACTGAGGGACATGCAACTCATTTAAACCTAAGCAAGAACAATAATAAAAAGCAAATTGTAATTTGGCTTCAAGAGCTGGGACCAATGCATCTTATTTACTACAATATTCGGAAATTGGCAAAGGCTGCAGAGATGACGTGTGAATGTTGGATAACAGAGAGCTTAGACTCAAATCAATAGTATCTGTTGCACACAGCAAATGAGCAGCATTAGTCTCCTCTCCATTTACCTCAGTGTTAAAACGGACTGATGATTAGCTTGAGGGAGAATCCTTGGAGCACTGTTTTGTAACACAAGGACAGAGTCAGACCTCCATGAGCTATCATTCATAGTCAGTTTAGTAAAATATAGATCAAGTGAAAATAAGTCAAAGTATTCATAAGTAATGTTTAATTATTTAAGAAATTTCACTTCTATATTAACACGAAACTTGCAATGAGCACAAAGTCACATAAATCTATCAATAAGCAAGAGCTGTTGAGATTATCATATGCCTATTTTACAAGAAGAAAATAACTCAGAGCAGGGGTATGCCATTTAGCCCTTCAAGCCTTCTTCACTGTTCAGTAAGATCATGGCTGATCCAATTGTGGCTTCAAACATATTTTCTCATTTGTCTCCTCATTAGCATTGACTCCCTATGTAACCTGGTCCTGACGCAACAATGCTCTCTAATCTACAGAATAATAATTTTCCTACAGAAGAAATTCCTCTTCACCTCAGTTTAAACAGTGATCCTTAATTTTTATAGTGGTCCTTAATTCTAGACTTCTCTGCCAACAGAAACCTCCTCATTTATCTGGTGAGATCTTTGCTGAGGGGACCTACTTCTGTCCTAATTCATTGGTTTATATGTAAGTAACATATTGATTTTCTATTCTTCCTGTCAGAATGGAAAAGTTCAAATTTTCCCATAATATACTCTGCCAAATTTTTGGCACTTGACCTATCTACATCCTGTTACAAACTCATTATGTCGTCTTCGCAACTTGATTTCTTGCCTATCTTTGTGTCATAAGCAAACTTAACAACCATACATTGGATCCCTTCATCTGTGCCATTGATATGGATTGTTGAGGTCAAAGATTAGATCCAAGTGTCAGTTCACTTGTAACTGATTACCCAACTCAAAAATGACCTAATTGTCCTTATTTTACATTTCCTGTTGGATGACAAATCTTCTATCCATGCTAATTTATTATATCTAGAACCTTCAGAAGATCTTCCAGTCTTCAGAGTCTCAGTATCATGAATAGGTATACATAGGAAATAATATGGATCATTCACATTGCATTCAGTCAGAGCTGGTGCATTTCTCCAATCCAATCGTTGTAGCCAATCCTCACTCTTCAAATGGTCAACATCCAGGCTTGTGCATATAAGCAGCATGCAACATTTGAACCACCCAAGTACCCAGGCAATGACCATTTCACTAAGGTTTTAGAGTAGATTTGTAGTTCGGGTTGTGAGTGTTGAGGTTGGTTCCCAGGCGGGAAAACACACCGACGCTTCATTGGAGGCTGCAGTGAGGATGTTACCCAGCATGGTAACAAAACATCTGAGAACCAACAAACTAGCTCGGCGAGCCAACCGACCTCAATGACCATTTCAAACAAGAGAGAATATAATTCCATAACAAGGACAGCACATGCACTGGAAAACTATCATCAGTAAGTTCCTCTTCAAGCCATATCATTCTGCTTTGGAAATATATCCACCGTTCCATCATTGTTACTGGCTTGAGATCACAGAACTCCCAGCTCTGGATTTTGATGGTTTGAGGTGGCCCACCACCACTTTTGAAGGCAATTAATAATGGGCAATAAATGTTGAGCTAGCCAGCAATACCCATATCCCATCAATGAACTGAAAAATAAATTCTCATTCTCCTACCTTCTTGCCAACTCCTCACTTTTCCAGCCCCACTTCCACTCCTCCAGCTCCTTATCCATCCACTCTCAAACTCCACTACCTGTCCCTCACTTTTAAATCTACCAGAACTTGAACAAGAATCTCAAGTCTACGGTTATCACAAAAGTTTATTGACACAAAATGTTTATCCTGTTTCTTGCTAAACATTCCAGCATTTTCTGTTTCGATTTCAAATTCACAGCACCCATAGCAATTTGCTTGAGTCTAGTCATATGAGGCCATTCAATTTAAATCCAATAAGGACAAACTAGAGAATTCTCATATTAGTGAGTAACCAGGAACCCAAAGTACGGTGAACATTTTTCACATATAATTCCAAATGTGTTTTCTTAGAGAGCTGATACAGCTAGAAATGGATGTAAATTAAGTGGCTGCCTGGAGAGAGATACCTACAAAATTTCATACCTACAGATGCTTAGGGAACATCAAACAACACATATAATTAAAGACTGTGATTTCTTGTGATGATAAAAATAATGAGTGTCTGGCAACCAATGCTGGAACAATGATAATATAATTGAATTCCACATTAAATCAGTGTTGGTGCCAGAGTTATTTGCAATCTATAGCAATGATATGGATATAAAGGCTGGCTGTGTGGTAGATAAATTTATTGATAATAGCTGCACAGGTAGGCAAGTGAAGAGGAGAAAGAGAGTCTGCAAAGTGTAAATGAGTGAATGAAAATTTGGTAGAGCTATGAGTGTAATGTGGGAATATGTCCACTTTGACTAAAAGAATAGAAAGGCAGCATATTATTTTGATACAGACACTTTGCAGAACTCTGAGGTACAGAAAGATCTGGGGATGCTAGTACATGAATGACAAAATGTGAGTTTGCAGGCACAGCCAATGATTGGGAAGGCATATAACATGTTCTACTGTCCTATCCAAAACTGTGCTGCCCAGGCAGTTAATTACCTAAATGCTGATTCGCCCATCACTTGTGCGCTTGCTGTCCAACACTGGCTCTCAGTTAAAAACAATACCATAACTTTAAAATTCTTATCCTGGTTTCCAAATCTCTCCTATAGCCTCACCTCGCCTCGAGTCTAGTTGTAATCTGAATAAAGTAACTGCACTCCTGCAATTCTGACTTCTTCAGCATTCAATAGGTAAACTGCTCTTAGGGAGGCAGCACAGACAGGTAGGAAAGTATATTGTGAAGAGGACATAAGGAGGATGCAGGTAGATAGATAGTCATAGAGCATGGAAACAGTCTCTTTGGTTCAATTCACCCATGCCAACCAAATTTCCAAAACTAATCTAGTCTCATTTACCTGGGTTTAGCCCAAATCCCTCTAAATTTTTCCTATTCACGTACCTGTCCAAATGTTTTTTAAATGTTGTAACTATACCTGCATCTACCACATCCTCTGGCAGTTCATTCTATATATGAACCACCCTCTGTGTGAAGAGATTGCCCCTCAGGTCTCTTTTAAATCTTTTCCATCTCACCTTAAAATTATGCCCTCTAGTTTTGAACTCCCCCATCCTAGGGAAAAGACCTTTGATATTCACCTTATCTGTGCCCCTCATGATTTTATAAACCTTTATAAGGTCACCGGTCTACCTCCTACCCTCCAGTGAAAAGAGTCCCAGCCTATCCAGCTTCTCCTTATAACTCAAACCCTCAAGTCACAGTAACATCCTTGTAAATCTTTTCTGCATCCTCTCCAATTTAATAATACCCTGATAGGCATAGATGTAGTGTAAAGTGGTAAATTGTGAAGTTGTTCAAATTGACAGGAAGAGTAAAATCAAATACTTCAACAAAGAATGACGGCAGAATTACAAAGTACAGAAGGATGTAGTTGTTCTATTGCATGAGTCACAAAAACTTAATATACAAGTGCAGCAAGTTATTAAGAAAACTAATGGAATGCTATCCTTCATTAAAAGAGAAATTGAACATAAAAGTAAGGATGTTATGCTTCAGTTGTATAGCGCATTGGTGATTCCACATCTCGAACATTGTGCGCAGTCTTCATCTTCTTATTTAAGGAAGAATGTAAATACATTGGAGGCAGTTCAGATAAGGTTTACTAGATTGATACCCAGAATAAGCAAGTTGTCTTATGAGGAAAGATTGGATAGACTGGCTCATCTTCACTGACATTTAGAAGTGTTGTGGGTGTCTATAAGATCCTGAACAGTCATTGACAAGTTGAATGTGGAAAGGCTGGTTCCTCTTGTGTGAGAGAGTCCAGAGCTAAGGGACCCTGATTAAAAATTAGGGGTCATCCTAATTAAGACAGAGATGAGGACAGATTTATTCTCTTAGAGAGTTGTGCAACTTTAGAACTCTCTGCTTCAGAACACAGTGGAAGATAGATTATCAAATACATTTAAGGCCAAGGTAGCCAGATTCTAGTTGGCAAGGCTTGGGTAGTTAGGATGCAAACTTCAAAGTACAAACAGATACATCATTATCTTATGGCACAGCAGGCTTGAGGGACCAAATGACTTTCTTCTACTGTCATGTCTCACTGAGGCAATGTACTGAAAATCAAGCCCCACTACTCCATCATGAATGTGAAAATTTGATTAAACCACTGAATTGCCCAATTCTACCTAACTGTCTATTTCAGGTTAAAAGAATATAAAAACCAGTTTTTTCCTAATAAACAAAAATACGTTGTAGTCAAACAGTTTTGTTTTAAATACAGGTTGAATTGCTAGTCTATAACTTAAACTCTACTCATGCCATAAAATTCCAGTCACAAAGAGAAAACAGACAAATGATATAAGAGTGTTTGTCTTACGAAGAGAGATTGAACAGTTTAGGCCTATATTAATCTACACAGAAGCATGAGAGGGGATCTAATTGAGGTATGTAGGGTGCCAAGAGGGATTACCAAAGTAGACAATAGAAAAGATGTTTCCTCATGTCGGAAATCTAGAATGAAAGGACATAGTTTTAAAATAAGAGGTAGCAGATTTCTCTCAAAGTGTCATGAATCTGTAGAATCCATTTGAGGAGGAGATAGGCAGATTTTTAATTAATAATTAGTTGAAGGGTGATGGAGAATAGGCAGGGCCAAAGAGTTGAGGCTGAGATGAGATCAGCGATGATTGTATAAAGCAGCAGAACAGGCTCCAGCAGCTGAATTGTCCACTCCTGTTCCTAATTCTTAAGCTCTAAATATCATGGGTAGAGAAGGAGAAAAAAGTCAGAGAAGCATAGTTCTGCCACCAGTCTGGATGGCAAATATTTGTTGTTTTATTTCAACTTTCTTTCAACTCCTTCTGATTTTTTCCTAATGACTTAGGGTGTGGTCAGTCTTTCATTCACTGGCTCAGGATTGACCTTTCAGTGCCTCTGGAGGTAGTTTATTCCCTTTTCCTTTCAACAGGGGATTCACAGGAAGAATAACTTACAGAGAAATGGGAGGAGAATAGCTATATACTCGCAATTTTCTTTTTAATTCTCCACACAGGAGGAGGGAGCGAGATGGATACTTTCTCTTCACAATCTAGATGTTTCTGTTATACTGCCTACACCCAGGACTGTAGCCCTTGTCCAGGAACCAATCAAATGGTTGTTACTATGCTGCACCCCCCTGAATCTATAATAACTGGCCCCGTTGAAAGACAATCAAAAGACTGTCTCTGGGCAAAGTTGCTCTGAACACACACACAGAATGCCCATTCTATCTAGAATGCTCCTTCACTGCTTAAATGAAGCGACATTGTAGATAACAATTTACAACAATGTGTTCCAGTAGCTTAGTTTTAAAACTACAGACATCTTGTCACAACATTTTCTTGGTTGAAAGCAGTACCTTCTCTCAGTTTTAGCCGACAGTCCAGAAAATAAAGTGGCCTTTACACTGTTCTTAATACGTATGTTCATTGAATTGGCCAATTGGCTTTCATCTGTGATTATTCTATTGATCGTTGTGCCTTCAGTTGCCAAGGCCCTAAACTCAGGCCATGCTCCCTTAAATCTCTCTGCCTCTTTTAAGATGTTCTTTAAAGTATGATTCATTGATTGAATTCAGGTTCATTATCTTCTTATATGGTTCAGAGTTCAAAATTATTTGATAATGTTCCTGTGAAGTATGTTGGGATGTTTTAACACATCAAGGATGCTATATAATGACAGAATGAATGAATTAGCTTTATTGTCACGCGTCCTCAAATGAGCACAGTGAAAAGTCTATAAGTTGTTATCTTGGAGACTTAATTCCTTGCTGAGGGATCCTGCTATTTTCCTAATTTTTTTTTAAGAGAGCCCTTAATCCAAGATACAAGGCAGTTTGATTAAATACGCTTAATTTTTTTAATATCTCTGAATGCACCATATATAAATAATTGTAAATTTGCTGCATGATAAATCATGAGCTACTGTGGTAGACTGCTATTAATGTAACATTTAGACTATATGCCAACATTTAGAGGATGGAAAGTAATCCAAGATTCCTACAACAGTAACAAGGTCATTTAGGAAATGGAGATTGCAGCAAATAACACTGGTTGGTAACTGGGTATAATGCAAATGTGAAACTAACAGTTTAAGTGACCAATTCTACTGCTAGTCATGCTTCTCATTGGTTCAATAGAGACGTTGCAAGATAATAATGATAATATATAATTTCCATTAATCTATCAATTTCAAAATACTGTGACATTTGTCTTTGGGTGTAGTGCAGAACAGATGATAATAAATCAGTCAACAAGGTGCAGAGCTGGATGAACACAGCAGGCCAAGCAGCATCATAGGAGCAGAAAGGCTGACGTTTCAGGCCTAGACCGATG
>NC_063337.1:96082295-96091421 GCF_021869965.1 Rhincodon typus | reverse complement strand
CATCGGTCTAGGCCTGAAACGTCAGCCTTTCTGCTCCTATGATGCTGCTTGGCCTGCTGTGTTCATCCAGCTCTGCACCTTGTTGTCTCGGATCCTCCAGCATCTACAGTTCCTACTATCTCTGATAATCAATCAGTCATCCATTTTACAACAATTCCGATTTTCTTTTCGATGAATTTCACCTCCCTTCTGCCTAATATCTTTGGCACAACTCATTTCGCAGCCGACTGCAACTATAAGAAATGAAGGGCCACCAACTGATCTAATTGGTTACTTAATTGGTGATTTCATGTGAAATAAGACCAAGAGCACTTCCATTCCTTCACTAGTCAAAACAAAGGCATTACTTCCCTTCCCCCAATAGAGCATACTAATTCCAAATTGACAAATGTGAGAAGTACCAAACTATTCTAAAAATTCAAATTAGCTGGTTTGAGCCACCATCTGCTCCCCTGAAACAAAATGTTACAGTTGAGATTAAAGATTATGATACAAAAATCTCCAATAACAGGAATATTTCTGCATAAAATACTTTTGGTGCAAAATGCTAGAAAACATTTTCATGCAAGTTTGATTCCAGGATACTTTTGTTTTAGCTCAATTTTTTTCTCCCACCAACGAAATGGACCAGGTTTCTCTTGCTTGGCTGCAGCCTGCAAAATACAGTATCCACACCTCTCATACTTCATGGCTCCTGATTACATTTTCATTATCTGTCATGAACCTGTTGAGCATTATTGCTCATTCAAGCCAGAAAAGGAGGATGGGTCCTGCATCAGATATTAGAATTTAGTTTTATATCAATAACAATCTGAGCTTGCTATCACTCAAGTATGTCAGAATTTACTTTGTAAACTTTACCCCATAATTGAAGGTAGTCTGACAATCAAAGATGTGAAATCAGGGATTTACTCAGTCCCTCTCACTTCGCCTCTGGATTTCAAATATTTTGCCCATTTTTAGACAAAGGCTGAATGAGATCTGGAAGGGAGAGGTCGTGACTGAATCCAAACAGAGTGTCAGTGAGCAGATAATTCGTAAGTGCCAATTAATAACATTGTCGACAATCTGTTGCATTGTTTCTGATAACACAGCATAAGCCAAAAGGGCAATAACTGACTATGTTGAATTTGTCCTATTTTTCCCCACAGACAAGACACACCTAGGAAAATTTCTTTGTCCTAGTTTGTGGGGTTGATGCCTGGGCTTTCACCATTCTGGAACAACCTGACTTGGAAGCATGGCTGGTAACAGAACACATCTTTAGTACTAAGTTCTGAGGAGTATTTTGTGCATTTATGTTTTTATTTCTGCATTTGCATGATCTGCTGAATTAGGATATTTTATCTTTTAAAGATGGATCATCTGGTGGTCGGTTAAAAAAGTGAATTTACTGCTATACAATATTTTTGGAACTTAGTGGCACCATATATGATCGAGGACAACTGTGACTACTTTTATGTGATCTCTAATCTTATATTTGACCTTCCCTGCATTATTACATCAGAAGAGGGGATGCTCAGTGATGATGGAATAACGTTCAGCACCATTCACATCTTCTCAGATCCTAAGTGGTCCATGCCCAAATGTAGCAAGATCTGGAAAATATCCAGGTTTGAGCTGACAAGTAGCAAGTGACAATTTGTGCCACAAAGTACAAGGCAATCACCATCTCCAACAAGGGAGAATCTAATTATTGCCCCTTATAATTCAACAGTATTACCATTACTGAAAAACCACTATCAATAATCTGTGGATTACTATTAACCAGAAACCGAACTGGACTAGCCCCTGTACTACATGTGCAATTAGTAATTCAGTTCCCACCGCCCCGAAGTCCGTCCACCATCTACAAGGCACAAGCCAGAAGCAACGTGCTAAACTACACAGCTGCATGGTTGCTGAAAAGCTCAGGGTACACCAATTGGCATGACTATGAATGACTTCCACTTGACACTATCCAGGACAAAGTAGCCCACTTGATGGGCACCACATCCACAAATATCCACTCACACCACTACTCAGTGGTAGTAGTGTGTATCATCTTCAAGATGCACTGAAGGAATTCACCCAGGAATTAATTACACAGAACCTTCCAAACCCATGATTACTACCATTTAGAAGAACAAGGGCAGCAAATACATTAGGAACACCAACACCTGCAAATTTCCCTCCACGCCACTCCCCATCCTGACTTGGAAATATATTGCTGTTTATTCACTGTCACTGGGTCAAATTTCTGGAAGTACATACTAACATGATTGTGGGTCTACCTATATCATGTGAACTGTAGCAGTTCAAGTAGACAGCTCAATGCCATTTTCTCAAGGTAAACCAGGGATGGGCCATAAATACTGGCCCAGCTAGCATCGTTTACATCCTATGAATGAAAAGAAAAAGCTGCTTTTTTGACTTTTAGTAATATTCCTCTGACTGTGTTGGCATACATAAAGCACATGCTTCTCGGTTTTTTTCCATGATCTTTCATTATTTGAGATAACATTACACCCTGCGGTGAGGCATCACGCAGTAAAGCCAATTGTTCCTTGGAATCACAGGCAAAGCAAAGAGCATAACTAGCCAGTACTTACTGCACACACCTTCTGATATTCTACACAACATTCTCAACCTATTTCATCTTTGAATAGTTGATACAATGGAGCCGGTGTATTGGTATAGTCATTGGGTTTAAAATCCTCTCAACCTTCTCTTGCTTTGATTGGATACCTTCACCATCCATTTGGTGACCAAGGTATATCACGCTTACCAATACAAAGGAATACTTATGTATTATTTGTTTTGATGACATGCTCAAAGTCAGTCTATGATTTTGTTCAATTTTACAATAAGCTCTTTCTCTACCTTTATACTTTTAATGAGGAAGTTATCTAAGAAGCAACTCACATCTTTTACCATTTAGTATCTAATCCATGAAAAAATGGAAGACTGCAGGAGTAATGGACCTTGATGAATAACCTTTTATATCGGTACAGTGCTTTGTGAATGAAAAGTAGTTTCATGCTCTTGTCAGTTAATTCTAATTCCAAATAGGCATTTGACAATTTTATCTAACTGTTAACAACATTTCCATTACCTAAATTTTAAAAGAAACCTTCACAAGTAGGTGGGAGTATACACAACATTCCCTGTAATTTTTCTTACTGCAGCATGGATCTTTCATTGAATCGATACCACCCCTCCAAAGAGTTCCCCATCCAGACCCACCCCCTATCCCATCCCTGTAACCCTGCATTTCCCACAGCTAATCCACCTAGCCTGCACATCCCTGGACACGATGGGCAACTTAGCATGGCCAATCCACCTAACCTGCTCATCTTTGGACTGTGAGAGGAAACCAGAGCACCCAAAGGAAACCCGTGCAGACATGAGGACAATATGCAAATTCCACACAGACAGTTGGCCAAGGCTGGAATCAAGTTTATCATCCTCACAAATTCAAGCAGACCAGTCTGTTTTTTGAGCTACCACAATAATGCAACCCATTCACAGCTTTTCACTTTTTCAACAGTCCCATTCTTTGTAATATATCTAAATCTTTACAAACTGCTTCAAATTGTGAACTAGGGACTGACCCGGCATTCTGCAATATTGGTTGTTTATTATCTTTATCTAGACTTCAGTTTCATGATACCCAATTTTATGACCGAATCTTTTCTGCTCAAAGATCACCTTGTGCTCTCCGAGCACTTCTGCAATGGCAATGTACTCTGTACCAATTGTAAAAACTCAGCCCAATCCAACTGCATTTTCACAGCCAATTTCTTCACATTATGGAAACTTTTGTTCCTTTCTTCTACTACAAATGTCAAGTATTAGGATGTATTATCATATTCCATATAACATTAAATTTATCTAATGTTGGAATGTTGTAACTGGAATCACTAGCAAAGTTGTTCTGAAACTGACTAAAAGAAATGTGATTTAGGGATTTCTTGTACTCTGTTTCTGAGATAACATGACGTGCAGGTGCCGGTGTTGGACTGGGGTGGACAAAGTCCGAAGTCACACGACATCAGGTTATTGTCCAACAGGTTTATTTGGAATCACACAAGCTTTTGGAGCACAGCCCCCTAGTCAGGTGTATGGATAACCTGTGTCATGTGACTTCTGACCCTGAGATAACAGACATTGTTGCAGCTCTATAAATGATGAAAGAAAACTTTATTTCTATTGTGGAAGTTGACATTTTTATTCATCCTATTACTGTCATCTGCCATGTGCTGTTTCTTTAATTTTGGAGTAGAACTCTTGACCTTCCTGCTTCCAGAGACAAATAAAGGAGTTGCTGATGAGAACATGGGGTTTGGGGGGGTGGGGAGAGATAATGCAATACAGTACCAATGAGATGCGTGAATTGTTGAAAATGGAGTAACTGAAGTACAAACAGGACCTAGAAGTCTGGGGAGTAGGTAACAAATATAGAGAAGGGTGTTCATGTTCTGAAATTGTTAAATACAGTGTTGAGTCCTGAATGCTGTAAGGTACCTAGCTGATAGATGAGGTGTTATTCCTCCAGCTTGTACTGAGCCTTGCTGGAGCACTGCAACAGGCCTGAGACAGAAATGTTGGCATGGGAACACAGCGGTGTGTTGAAGTAACAGCAACCAGAAGTTTGGGGTCACTTTTGCAGACAGACATGAGTATTCTGCAAAGTGGGCACTCAGTCTCCGTTTTGTTTCCTCAATGTAGAGGAGATCGCATGGGGGGAGCAAATATAATAGACTAGATTGAATGAACAGCAGGTAAATCACGGTTTCCGCTGGAAGGTGGGTCAGAGGCCTTGCATAGTGAGGAAGGAGAAGGTAAACAGGCAAATGATAAAGCATCTGTGATGGCATGGCAAGGTGCCGTGGGAATGTGGGAAGATGTTGGGAATGAAGGAGGGGTGAAGCAGGGTATTCCGGAGACAGCTGTCTCTGCACAATACCGACAAGGGAGGGGAATGTGTGTCTGATAGTGGCATCCCATTGGAGGTCGCAGAAATAACAGCTCATGATCCTTTGCACGCAGAGTTTGGTGGGGAATGTGAGGACTAGGAGCCCCTATCATTATTGTGGGAGGGAAGGGAAGAGTGAGAGCAGAAGTGTGGGAAATGGGTCAGACATGGCTGAGGGTCCTACTAACAAATTTTCAACTATTCACACTTCTTGTTAGCACCCTACTCACTGTTAACTCCCTCTCAGCAATGTCATCAGCGATCCCTTTGTTTGCCTCTCCCTTTGTTTCTCTCTTCCAGCACCGTCTCCACGTATTCTATTCACTCATCCCCACACCCCACCAAACTCACTGAAAACAAAAAAATGCTGGAAATCGCTGTGGGTTAGGCAGCATCCATGGAGATAAAGCAAGTTAACGTTTCGAGTCTAGACGATTCTTCATCGAGTCATCTAGACTCGAAATGTTGGCTTGCTGTCTCTCCATGGATGCTGTCTGACCTACTGTGATTTCAGCACTTTTTGTTTTCGGTACAGATTCCAGCATCTGCAGTAATTTGCTCTACTAAACTCACTCACTGTCATCAGCAACAATACCATCCTTTCCAGTTGCTTTCAGTTCTGATGAAGAGTCACTGGACTTGAAATATTAATTCTGTTTTTCTCTCCACACATGCTGCCAGACCTGCTCAGTTCCTCCAGCTATTTCTGTTTTAGTTTCAGAGCTCTACAACTAACTGCCCTCTTTGATGGAAATAATAAATTTCAACTTGCCAACTGGAAACTGCGTTCAAATACAGTAATAAATAATGTACAGTAAAAGCAATGTAGTTGTCTGCGAGGGTTTCATCATCTGGTTGGGGTGATCGCGGGTCTGATTGTCTCTCAAATCATTCTGCAGTAATCTACATTTCACTAATAACCTTTTATTTACAGTCACAGATGTACATATGCTCAAACAGTCTCCTCCATGTGATTTTACATAATTAATCAGAATGTCTTCGACTCACGTTGTTAAACCATTTCTCTACATTTCCCAAGTCTTTGTTCCCGTTATTTACACTTACTTTGTCCTTCCCACAAAGTTAATCATTAAAATGAAGGTGTTTAGAGGCTTCTTGTGACCAAAACATATAATAGTGCTGCAAAGTTTTTTAGGAATGGTTAAAAAGTAGGGAAATTCATATTAATCTATCAGAAATCAATGGAACATTGAGAGAACTGTTTAGACAAGGCTGTTGTTCTAAACTTGCAAGTAGTTGTGCTCTGGAGCCCTGCTCTAAGCTCCATTACTCTGCTGCTGTACTCCATTTCAGGACTCTGATCCTATTTCCAGGTTGCATTGACTGCTCACAGGTGAAAACATTGCACTTATAAAGAACACAAGCTGCTCAACTGGAATCACCGAGTTGAAACTGTTTTGAGAGAGAGGCCACACAACCCAGTCTATGGCTGTAATAAAGCTGTAACAGACACAGAACCAACTTACATGGAGCTACACACCTTGTCACTCATTTTTCTAAAATCTCCCCTTTCAAAGTGTTTGAAGTAAAAATCCACTGGAACGCTTCATCAATGCAACTTGAGAGTTTCTAACAGAGAACACAAAATCTACACCACTATCTCCAGAAAAGTGACTCAGCCTCCCATACCAAGCCAGGAAGACACTCCAACAACTTGCACAAAAAGTGACTTTAGTTACAGGCCAGCATTTAGACAATCTGTGAATGATTCTTTTTTCTGAATGCAACCTATTTGGCAAAATTACTTTGAAGACAATAGTCATCTGGAGTTTTTAAAAAAAATATTTTTCTCCAGATTGAGACAATGGTGTGCATGTGTTAGTTTTCAAGAAGAGTGTTTCAATATATTTGCACAAACGTGCCTTCTTTGTTCGAAAATGTTTTGTTTGCAACAAACTAGTTATTCATTGATTACGTACAACTATTGTGTTTCTGATCCTGAGCTATATGCCATGTGATCTACTTACAATTAGGTCAAGAAAAGGACCCCCCCGCCAACTCCTAACTTGATCATAACAAAACAACTTCCTGTTGTTATCTTTGCCTTGCAGCGCAACAAAAATGGAGCAAGTGTGCTCCAATTAGTTGCCAAACTGTTATACAGTTAAACTGAAGGATGAAGTCATATTCAAGGTGCTATCCTCTGATAAGCTGCTCCAAAGCAACAATAGTAAAGACACAAACAAACAAGAAAGCTGAAAATGTTAGCAATCCATTCTTTGTAACCCACTATCTGTATTGCTGCAGTCTTCATAAGGTATGCACAATGAAATCACTGTCAAAATTAGCAGTCAGCCAGCAAGAACAAACAGATGAACAGATTAATGTTGTGCAAATAAAGCTGCTTGTCTTAAGAGCATTAACTTCATATTCAGGGAAATGTTAGGTAAATTTTACGAAGAGAAATTATGAGCAAAAAGACAAAGATTGCTAAACTGTTCACAGCACCATTGGTTTATTCAATTAATAACTATTCAAAAACATCAGATAACTGAAAGACCACTGAAAACTGGCAAGTCTTACACAAACCAGCATCAAGATCATGTAGGCCCTCATTTAATCTCATCTGATCCTTCACTAGCAATTTGTAAATTATTACATCAGCACTAGACTGGCAGCACAGTCCGTTAGTAATAAGTAGCAGCAGATCCAACAGGGTAAAATAAGAGTGCTTTTAATCTCCAGCCCTGTTCAACATTATCACACACAGCAGAGTGCAACTCCTTCCGGTACTCAAAAGGCACATGGTTTATTAGCATGAATCCAGAAATACAGCAATAGAATAATATTAGTATCAGCTAGACATGGTAGCATCAAATTAAGAAGGTTGAGAGCTCAAGTGCCATACCATGATCTGGACTACCTGAGCAGAACAGAGGGAGTGCTACACTGAATGATGTGTGAACTATCAGGTAACACATTACAGCAAAATACCTACTGCTCTTGCAGGCGGATGGATAAAATCAGAATTCAACAACCGAATATTCAACAGGAAGGATCTCTTCGGTTTCTTGGTCAAATATTTATTCTTCCAACAATATTTTGCTGCTGTTTTGCCAACCAAATAAAGATTCTACAAATTTCATAAGTAATTAATTGGTTGTGCCTTATTAAGGGACCAGCTGAGAGTGTGAAAGACACTGCAGAAAAACTAATTTATCCCTTCTTAGGGAGAACCATCTTGCCTAAATATAACATTCAGAGGGAATACTACCTGCATCCAAAAAGCTAACATGTACTTCCACTAAACAGAAAATATCAGAAGGTTTCAGCAGAGAATCCAGTTGCATTGCCAGCTGCAACACCAGCAAAACTTTACACTTGTAACTTTTCTCAGTGATCAAAAATGTGATTGTTGTTGTTCCAATCTAAATGGTGTGATCAGTACATACTGCAATTATCACTAAAAGCATGCTTGATACATCTTAGAAAGGGTTCAACAATATGAGTGAGGTAGTGGCAACTAACCCAACAAAGCATACCAGCAAATTCCGACAGATACTGTCTCCTTCTCAGTTTTCACTTTGTCGGATTGATACAAACGTCCAGAAAAACAGGCTGTTTAGAATCGGAGAGCAGGGAGGGGATGCAGGTTGGGTAGGGGATAATGGCAAAGGTTTAAGGGAAATGGGAGTGGGCACGGAGAGAAGAGAAAGACTGGGAGGGGAAAGGAAGAGGGTGACAAGGAGGAACAGTCAAAGAGGGGGGTGACGAGGGCACTTGAAGCGAAGAATGAAGTGATCCACAACCTCCCCACCTATTCCAGGTCTGATCCAGTTCTGTGGTAGGGTCACTGGACCCGAAAAGTTAACTATGTTTTTTTTCCTCACAGATGCTGCAAGACCTGCTGAGCTTTTCCAGCAATTTCTGTTTTTGTGCCTGATCCACAACCTTCCCACCACCGGGGAACTGATACAAAACACCGAGAACGTGATCCACAACCTCCCCAACACTGGGGACCTGATCCAAAACACCGGGGACCTGATCCACAGCCTCCCCAACACCGGGGACCTAATCCACAACCTCCCCAACACCGAGGATCTGATCCACAGCCTCCCCAACACCGGGGACCTTATCCACAACCTCCCCAACACCGAGGATCTGATCCACAGCCTCCCCAACACCGGGGACCTGATCCACAGCCTCCC
>NC_063337.1:96036335-96082285 GCF_021869965.1 Rhincodon typus | reverse complement strand
TGATCCACAGCCTCCCCTACACCGGGGACCTGATCCACAGCCTCCCCTACACCGGATACCTGATCCACACTTGGCGATGGAAGCCGTTCCCAAAAGCTCCGGAGCGGAGGGCGGACCGTGGGAAAGAAGAGTCAGATTTGAACAGGTGCCAGGCCCCGGGATAAAGCCTGGGCCGGGCCCGGGGCCGGGACCCCGGGGAGGGGGGTGGTAACAGGAGGGCGACAGATACTGTCCCCCACCCCTCCCAACGCCGGGAGCTGGGCCGAAGATCACTCACCCAGCGGCGGATGGTGCTCCAGAGCCCGCTCCAGTCCATCGCCTCCTCCCGGTCCCTGTCCGTCTCCGCTGCGCTGGAAACGGCGGCTCTAATCCGCTATTACACAGCGCATGTCCTGGTCCCGGGGGCTCCCGCTCTCCCCGGGAACTGATCCCCTTCCTCCTTCCCGAAAAGCAGGCTCCTCCTCCGGGCGTGCGGTTCAGGCAGAGCCCCGCACTCCCAGACAGATGGGGAACTGATTCACACCAACATCCCCAGGGTTACCGGGAACACGGTATGGGTGTGGGCGGAGCTCCTGCTCCTTCAACATGAATCTTTAATATTAATGTTTAATAACAGCGCTGCCTTGTTGCTGTTTACAGCCGCAGAGGGGACCTGCTGCCTCAGAAGGACAGGTTACTAGGTCTCCCACATTTCACTCTGCACGATATCTACGGCACAGAGATAGGAAAACAGTGATCGATTTTTCCTGCACAAATAGGTAGGCTATTTGCACACCAGATTCCTTTCAAACTGTCCGGAATAAGAAACGAAAGTAAAACAAAGAATGACTATATTCCGCCATTCCTGTCTCCGCGATAATTTTGTTTCCTAATCGATCTCCAAGGGTGTGGTGGCTTGTACAACAACTTGCTACCGGTGGGGAGATAGGAACAGTCCAGCGCCCTCTCAACGTGTGAACGAGGCCCGCAGCTCAATGCAAAACCAGACACAGAGTCCAAACACCCATGTGAATTGAGGTCAAATCAGATACTGTTACCAAAAGAAAGGCAGCGTAGGAGAAAGACGGGATCTCGACAGGCAGAGATTGAAAACGTAAAAGTTTTGTTTAAATTTGTAAAGCCTCGTCGTTCCATATGTTTCTCGGTGAAATTGAAACCGCTTTAAAGAGCTGTTTTGAAGAAGGATCAGACAGCTTCCTAATTTTGCATTTAACATTATTAACCAATTTCACTTTACCATGAGCGCTGGTAGCCTCACCATTTTTCCTCCCACAAAATCGAGGTTTACTTTAAAAATGATTGGTAAATGTTGTTTGGTATGATATACCATACTACGTGTGTAGTATAGTCTGTTTCTAAAGCAGTTGGGCAGAAGACAGCAAGTTTCCAGGCCAATAAGTATTGGATCAACCTATGTGAAGAATTAGAAACTTTTACCAACAAACTGTGTACTATGTACTTTTACTATTGTGCATTATCAAAAGAGCACTATGCTCTATCACCACCATCTTTTGCAATTCATAAGGAAATATACTGGGTACAGCAGCTCGCTCAGCTGACATGGATAACTCTCTTCATCCAGACGATCTTCTGCAAATACATGCCATGAATATTCTTGCTACAGTTCTGAAGAAGGACTTGATACGATAACTGTTTTCTCTCCACAGATGTTTCTCCAGCAATTTCTGTTTTGGTGCAGAACCCTATTACTTGAAGTTTAAAAGGCCATTATCTCCCCAGCAACAAGGAAAGTACCTGGAAGGGATGGTTATCAGCTGTTAGGCAGAAGTCCCAATTGCTGCCATACCTCCAATACCATCTCCTCTGATGGAAAGATGATCTATCCCACAGGATGTGCAGTATGAAACAAGAATAAAACAGATTCAGGCGTTCACAAAATGAACAGGCACTTCACTTCCTGGCGAATACTTTCCCGATATTTTCAAAATCACACAAGAACTAGAGGGCATAGGTTTAAGGTGAGAGGATAAAGATTTATAAAGGACCTGAGGGGTAACTTTTTCACACACAGGGTAGTGCGTGTACAGAACGGCTGCCAGATGAAATGGTGGAAGTGGGTACAATTGCAACATTTAAAAGGCATCCTGATAAGTATGTAAATAGCAAGGATTTAGAGGGATATGGACCAAATGTTGGCAAACGAAACTAAGTTAGATTGGGATGCCTGGTTGATGCGGACAAGTTGGTCTAATTCCGTGCTGTATGACTCCTTCTTCAAGATCTCCTTAGCCACACTGTTACAAAAACCTCTTTTTAAATGCCTCTATAAAGCTATAAATGTGACCATTTTGAATAGAAGGGTCTAGGCCCGAAATGTCAGCTTTCCTGCTTCTCTGATGGTCCTTGGCCTGCTGTGTTCATCCAGCTCTACACCTTGTTATCTCAGATTCTCCAGCATCTGCAGTTCCTACTGTCTCTTGAATATTATTCTGCCCAGCACCACGTATCCCCTTAAAATCATGACTTTTCAGTCTCTATGAACTTTAAGATTCAGCTGCGCATATCCTAACAGCAACAGGAGCTATTCATTCAACAACGCTATGTCACATGGACTAAATTGGTTTTCAGTCTGGCAATTTGTCAGTTTTAAAATTCTTATCAGTATTTTTGAATCCCTCATGTCCCCTCACCCCAATAACTTCTTCAAGCCTTAGAATCACTCCACAACCTCTGATTCTCAAATTCAGGCCTCTTGTGTATTTGTTCCTTCAATTACTCTACCGTTGGTACTGAAGCCTTCAACATGCCTAGGCCCTCAGCTCTAAACTTCCTTACGAAACCTCTTCATCCCTTTCTCCTCCTACCTCCCTGACAAGCCTTTTATTATTTGCTCCAATACATCTTTACATGGATTGGTATCAAATATTGATAGATAGTGCTTTGCAAAGCATCTTCAGGCTGTTTCATATGTTAAAGACATAGTACAAAGCAAAGTTACTTTTTGTTCTTGCTTAGATTTGTCTGGATGCTTAAATGTTAGCTGAAACTTTTTGAATTTTATGGGTCAGGGAGGAAGATGATCCTGAACAGATCTTCTGTCCATGTCTTGTGTTTCTGGGACTGAGCCCTAGAAAATTTGGGATCACAAGCTTATTTTGATGCAGTCACAGTCACAGTCTCCAGTGTTGTGGCTGCCTAGATGCTAGAAAGCAAAACAGAACACCAACTAATACTTCATCATACTGGCTTCTGGAGTGGAGTCTAATTTTTATTGATTTTCTTTGGTGCAACAGATTTCATAAATATAATCAAAAGATAATTCAGCTGACTGTATATTTAAAATTGCAGAGTGAGATCTTGTCTATTGATAAACCAGCAACCTCAATTTTCAAAACATGTTAAATATGGTGAAGGATTATAGGAAAATCAGGATTAAATCTAATATTCAGTAAGTTAAAATTGAAAAAAAACTTTTGCAATTCTTTAATACAGTGGATTTAATGATTGAAATACTAAAATGTTAAGTTGACAACACAATCAATTGGCAGGACTATCCTACATATTATCACAGTAAAAAAAAAAGCACTGGATTGTGACACGTCTCCAAAACACAATTCCCAAGAAAGTTTTTGAAAAGTGAATCTCCGACCTTCCCTTGGCTTTCAATCAGTAAACCTTTATAATGGAAGTCTTTCTGTGAAAGCATCACATGAATAGCCTTTATGTCCATGGGGAAGCTTGAGATGAGACGATGAGGCACCAAGACACTTACATTACAATAAATGTAACAATGCCCAACAGTGTTTTGAAACCAAATCAGAGGTGAGCCATTTTCCTTGGATTTATTTCAGATTTTAAAATGACAAAGACTAAGGGCACTTAATCAGAGAGGAAGAGAATAACAAAATTAACAGCAATCATTTTAGTACGTACTGGAAGTTGAGCAGGAAGGGAATCTCAGAAGTCAAATGAATTGTGACCAATTAATTTATTAATAGTTAATGTGAACGAGAGAAAAGGTTGCCATACAACTATTGGTTTGTGGTTCATTCATGCCCTTTACAGGAATTCTACTGTACTGACCTGGGATGGCTGACCTAGATGTCCAGCTGTGACCTCTTAAGACTTACTTCAGACTTGAGTAGAAAGGTGGAGTGCTTCACAGTAGACATAACCGTTTTTCAGATGAGTTGGCAGGAGGGGCTAGTTTAGTTTGAGATTACGTTCATCATGAACTGGTTGGACCAAAGGGCCTGTTTCTGTGCTATATGACTCAGAGTTGTTAGACAGAGAACCCATTTGTCTTCTAAGGCAGATGTAAAAGATTTCATTGCACTATTTTGAAGATGAGCATTTATTGTCAGAGATAACAAGGTGTAGAGCTGGATGAACACAGCAGGCCAAGCAGCATCAGAGGAACAGGAAGGCTGACGTTTCGGGCCTAGACCCTTCTTCATCTGCAGTTCCTACTATCTCTGAAACATTTATTGTCAGTATAGTTTGCTGGAAGATATTTATCCTTCAATCAACATCACCAAAATTACCTTTGCTGCAATGCATGTGATTACACTTCATTGGCTGTGGGGCACGTTGGAAAAACCTATGGTTGTGAAAGATGCTATGAAGTTCGTTTTAGATGAAGATAACACAATACAGAGCTGAAGAAGCACAGCAGGCCAGGTCGCATCAGAGGAGCAGAAAAGTTGACGAAACTAATGCTGCCTGGCCTGCTGTGCCTCTCCAGCTCCATACTGTGTCACCTCTGACTCCAGCATCTGCAGTTCTTGCTATCTCTGATAAGGTTCGTTTTCCCTCCTTTATAGATGTAACTCCAAACCCACGGCAATGTAACTGACTCATAGCTATCACTTGAAATGACCTATTGTTACCATCAGGGATGAGCAATAAATGGCAGGCTCATCAAACAACACGGATAAACTTAAAACAATACCTGCATCAAAAGACATGGAAACAGTGTGTAAGATGTTTAAATCTCAGCAAGAAAACCTCACACCGAATTCTCAAAGTCTAAGGCACAGGACGATGACTGCGGGAAGAACAACAAAAGTCAGCTCCACCCTCAGCAGGCCGCCAGTAACCATGGAAACGGCAGCTTCCCCTCACAGCCTTGCCTTCACCTACAGGCGCTTCCTCGTGCCAGCTTTTAGCTGTTTCACCCCGCCCACTCCACGACACTGCCCTATAACCCGCCATATCATTGCACGGCCTACTTCACGAGTAACCCAGTCATCGCCAGCCTACCGGAGGATAGCCCCGCCCATTCAAGGCCCCACCAATTTAAGATCCGCCCCTCTACTACGCGCCGCCCGCCCACAGGCTCTGTCCCTCAATACCCCATCAATCTCCGACTGCCCCGCCCACACCTTGCCCCCGCCCACATCTCTTCCATCATGCGCCGCCCATACTGGCCCCGCCCACCCCATTGTCCGCGCCTGTCGTCATGGCCCCGCCTTCTTCCCCACACTTCCACATCCCACTCCGTCCCCGCCCCTTGTCAGGGCCCCGCCCATCCATTGCCGTGTCCGCACGTTGTCCCAGCCCACTCGCCGCGCTCCTTTTCCTGACCACGCTCCCAAACACATAGCCCCGCCCACACACCGGTCTGGCCCGCAGCCGCACCCTCCTGACACTACCTACTCGGCGCCGTGCTTGCGTCTGGTCCTCAGGCCCCGCCCATCTCCTTCATGCGGCTCGTTCCCCCTGCCCAGGAAGTGGATGGTTGTAGTTCCGTTGCAATCCCGCGGGCTCTTAAAAAAATGGCGCCCTTGGCGCCGGGTAGGAGCTAAGACCGAGCCGGGATCGAACCTGGGCGAACTGTGGAAAAGCTGAGGCCACGGCTCCGACCCGGGAACTGGGTCTCTTAGAACAGGATAGTGGGAAGCCCGGCGATGGCGACTGTGGATCACAAGTCCCCGAATCTACTGTTGCAAAGCCTGTGCTGCCGGATCCTGGGCCGCAATGAGGGTGAGTGGGGCCGGGGGCTGGAGCTTTGTGAAGCCGGAGACTTGCTGGTCTGGCCTGGCGACAGTGAGGTAGGGAAATGTCGATAGCGAATCAGCCCCGGTTAGAATGAAAAACGAGCCCAAGTGGAATGTGGGAGTGAGGTACGGGCGTGCAGGGGAGGCGTTAGATAGGGTATGTTTGCAGGTGGAATTGAGCGGCTCGAATGGTGGCTTGTCTTCCAGAGGGGCTAACTGTACAGCGACGTCAAGGATGTTGGAGAAGGAAAGGGCAAGACTAGAAGGCGTTTCTCGCGTTGGGGGCAATGAAATTGAGAGGAGTAAAATTCGAGTCCTCCAATCGGAAATTCAGCTATTCAGAGAATAGAGAATGGGTTGCTCACGATTATTATAGCGCCAGCCAATATAGGGATAGTGAAAGTCCTGTGGTATCACCTGGGATAGGAAGAGTAATTAAATTGAGGAGATGGTATCAGAGGAAAGGGTTCAGGTTTTTGGAATGTAAACAGAATCTGGGTAAATCGAATGTAGTTGGAGAAAAGGCAAAGTTAACATTCAGTTGTAAGACAAGAAAGCCGTTTGTATCAGAGCAATGCTGGTCTTCATTGAGTAATCCAATCAATTCTGTTCCCTTTTTCTCTCCCTGTAGCTTTGCTGGTTTATTTCTCTTTATTGCCATCCTTTTTTCTTGTGAAATCACTAATTATGTCCACTTCCATGACCCTCATACACAGTGGGATCCAGATTATGAGCATTCAGTATGTAAAGATATTTTTCCTAAGACTTTTTGTTTATCATTTATTCATGTTACTCTTTGTTCCAGTTTCATCTGGTTAGGTTCTCCTGATCTCATTGAAATTAGCTGCCCTCCAATTTGGAAGCTTCATTTTAGATTATTGCTTTCTGTTGTCCATTACTAATTGAACTATACTTAATATCATGTTCCCTATAAGTTACTTGAACTCATTCCCTGGCACCAGAAATGTCACTTTCCGAGTTGCAGTGAACATACAAATTAGGCCATTTTGGTCAAGCAAGCATGTTCCACCATCAGTAACACCATGGCTGATCCGCCTGGCCTCAGCACCACCTTCCTGTCTAGTCCCTACACCTGTTGATTTCCTTGTCAGTTAAGAATCTGTCTAACTCAGCCTTAAAAATATTTAGTGATTGTGCTTCCCCTTTTTGGGAAGAGAAATCTGGGGACTAATGTTCTTCTGAGAGATTCTTCTATTCTGCGTCATAATTGAGAGATCCCTCATTTTTAACCTGTGCCTGCTGGTTCCAATCTCTCCTACAAGTGGAACTATCCTTTCTGCATCCACCCTGTTAATTTCCCTCTGATATTAAATGTTTCATTAAGATCACCTCTCATTCTTCTGTACCCTTAATGGATATAGGGCTGACGTGTCGAACCTTTGCTCAGAAGATAACGTTTCATCCCAAGAATTGGTCAAGTGAAGTTTGCACTGTTTTAATCCAGTTACATTCTTTCGTAAACATGACCAAACTGTATGCACTTTTCCACTTGTGGTGTCACAAACAGACTGTATAACTAGAAAATTTGGAATATATGAGAAAGCTAGATAGAAATGTAAGAACAAACATTCGGTTTCCATAGATATTTAGAAAGGAAAAATGGTAAAAGAAAATTGTTGGCACTGAGGAAGTCAGTTTAGGGAATTAATTATCAAAAATAAGGAAATGCCAGATTACTTAAGCATGTAATGTTGCAGTACTTTTCACTAGTGGGTACGAGTAACATGTCAGAAATGGGTGTATATCAAAAATGGAAAACAGAAGGGACCTTTGGAAAGTTATATCAAGCATGTGGTACTGAGTAAATTGTTGGATCTGCAGACTAACCAGTTCCTAGGTACTGACGAACCTTCTCCTATGGACATACAGGAAATAACTGGCAAGGTAATTAATGTATTATTTTGTTTTTCCAAAATTCTCTAGACTTGGAGAAGTTTCATTTGATTGGAAAATAGTAAGTGGAGCTTCTTTATTCAAAAAGGCAACAGAAAGTAGGAAATTGCAGGCCAGTTAGCTTAACGTATGTCAAAAAGAGGATGCTGGAAGCTATTAGTGAAGATGTTACAGTGTGCTGTTCGAAAAATTTGAGATAATCGGACAGTGTCAACAAGGCTTTGTCCAAGGGAAACCATGTTTAAGCAAGTTGTTGTAATTGTTTGAGGAGGTTAACATGCTGTGGAGAAAACAGATCTAGTGGATGTGTTGCAGTTGGTTTTCCAAATAGTATTTGTAAGGTGCTGTGTTAAATGTTTTTGCAGAAAATATAATTTCATGGTGTAGGGAAAGGAACACATTGGCATACATAAGAGGTTGGCTGGCTAACAGGCAACAATAAGCGTAAGTGTATCATTTTCAGGTTGGCAAGATGCAACAAGTAGTGTACCAGAAATAAGTTGTGATCTCAACCTTTTACAATTTGTGTAAGTGACTTTGAAGGAAAGGACGGAAGATATGGTTGCTAAATTTGCTAATGACACTGTAGTAGTTAGCAAAGTAAATTATGAAGTAGACAGAGGACATAACTTAAGCAAGTGGGCAAAGATCTGACAAATAGAGTTTAAAGTGGGAAAAGTGAAATTATCCATTTTGGGAGCAAAAATTGAAAAAAAAGGGCAGATTATAGAGATTGTGAAGGATTGCAGAGTTCTTGTCATGCAGAGAGATCTGGGTGTCCTAATGCATGAAATGCAAAATGTTACTATGCAGGTACAGCAAGTAATAAGGAAAGCTGATGCAATGTAATCATTTATTACAAGGGGAAATGAATACCAATAGGGAGGTTCTGCTTCAGTTATACAGGTCATTGATGAGACCATATCTGAGGTACTGTGAACACTTGTAGACTCCTTATTTAAGATCCTAGGACGTTATAACATTGACATCTACCTGGTAATGTGGAAAATTGCCCAGATGTGTCCTCTTAAACAAAAAGGATAAATCAAACCTGGCCAATTTCTGCCCCACCAGTCTACTCTACATCATCAGTAAAGTAATGGAAAGTGTCATCAAATGTTATGAAACAGAACTTGCTTAGCAGTAATCTGCTCACTGATGCTCAATTTGGGTACCGCCAAGGCCACTCAGCCCCTAACTTTGTTACAGCCTAGGTTCAAACGTAGGTAAAAGAGCTGAATTCCAAAGGTCAGATAAGAGTGACGGTACTTGAAGTCAAGGCTGCTTTTGACTAATTGTAGCATCAAGGAGCCCTAGCAAAATGGAATCCATGGGAATCAAGGGAAAGCTGTCTGCTCGTTGTGGTCATACGTAGCTGAAAAGAAAATGATTTGAGGTCAGCCCTCTCAGCTCCAGAGCATTTCTGTAGGCGTTCTCAGGGTAGTGTCCTAGGCTCAAGCACCTTTCCTCATAAAGCAATCTGCTTGTTCCAGGTATTAGTCCGATAAACCTTCTCTGAGCTGCTTTCAATGTATTAACATCCTTCCATATAGTTGGTGACCAGTACTGTACACAGTCCTCCAGATGTGGTCTCACCAGTGCTCTGTATAATTGAAGCAAACCTCATTACTCTTGCATTCAATTGACCTGGTAATAGACCATTACATTCTACTAGCTTTTTTGATTACTTTCAGTATCTGCATACTAACCTTCTGTGATTCGTGCATGAGGACTCCCAGCACTCTGCATCTCGGAGTCCTGCAACCTCTCTCAATTTTGATGTGCTTCTTTCTCTTTCATTTTGCCAAAATAGACTATTTCACACTTTCCTACATTCATACTGCCGTTTCCAGATCTTTGTCCACGTAACCTGTCTATCTCCCTTTTAGCCTCATGTCCTCTTTATATTGTTTCATCATTTTGTTTCATCGTTTAGTTCTCTGAATGCACATTTCCAGCATTTTTTATTGTTTATCCACACTTGTAAATATAATAAGTAGGCAAAAAATGTGGAAATTTGTAGTGTGAAGCATGGGAAAATATCTGAGACAGGGTTTTGATTGTATAATGTTCTGTATTGCAAAGTGATCGAGATCAGTTAAAATTGGAACATTTTTTGTCAGTGTTGTTGTTTTTAAGATCAAGTTTTAGTTTGTTTTAATTTCCCATCAGACCTCTGGATTTGAATAGGCCTTACCATGTGCAATTGTCTTTTATAGCTGATGTGGCTCAACAATTCCAGTATGCTGTGAGAGTAATTGGAAGTAATTTTGCTCCCACCGTGGAAAGAGATGAATTTCTTGTCGCTGAAAAGATCAAGAAAGAAAGTAAGTTGGCTTCTTGAAATAGTTCAGTAATCAATGAAAATGTTCTGTCAGTCTCTATCCAGGTCACTTAGGTTTGGAATTTTTCTTTTATGTCATCATGACTATGGCCAAGTTGTAGTTTGATTTAAGTTTTTGTCAAACCTGCGAATGTCAATGTCAATGTCTTCATTAGGTGCAATCTACCAATAAAATGATCCTTGCAAAAGATCACAATGCTAAGTCTTCTGTTTAAAAAGACCGTGTATGATATTAGTTCTTGCGCTCCCTCCTTGCATTGATTACTGCAAATATAACACTGTCACTGAACTCCTCTCATCCTCTGTCCTTGCCGTGATTGCTGTGTAAACAGTACTTATTACCAAGTTCTATGAATCACCTAGCTTACTTAACAAGTAATTACATGGAAGATTGGTACAAAATTGAATAGTTGCATGTTCAATGTTGAGGAGAGAAGGTGGGTTCCACATCAAGGTGGGAAGAAAAAACCTGCACATAGACTTTAACAGCCTAAACAAAAGATGGCCCTCCAAGGGAGGAGGTCACTTTTTTTAGTCCTACTTTGATTCTCTGGCGTTTCTCATCATTACCTATGATGCCAGCATATTTAATTCCCCATTTACTTTGGCATATAATTTGTTGCTGTTAAACAATAGAGCAGAAGAACAAAATCAACATTTCTGATTCCGTTGTTCTAGTGTTAAAAGATTTCAGATGGCAATCCAAGTACCTCCCTGTTCCTAATATTATTAGGGACAGGAGTTTGCATTCAGTACTTTTATCCTGTTCTGTGATTTGATAATATCATAACTCACGATTGTACTCTCACTCCACTTTCCTGACTGTCTCCATAACCCTGAACCTCCTTACAAAAATCCATCTAACTCAGTCTTGAATATAAAAAAAATCCAGGCTCCAATGTTCCCTGAGGAAGATAATTCCACTGACTAACAATCCTCTGAGGAAAAAAATTCACATTTCTAATAAAAGCAAAATACTATGAAGCGAGAAGCCTGAAACAAACAGAATGTAGAAAAAAAGACTCAGCAGCTCTGGCAATAGCTGTAGAGAGAGACAGTTGCTTCGAGTCTGGTGTGACTCCTCTTAAAATCTTATGTTGGAAAATGTTTTTTTTAAATACTTTTGACAGAGGCAGAGGTGGAACAAGGGGACAGATCGTATAGAAGTCCTGTGCAAAACACAAAAGAGAAGTTAATGGTGGTGAAAAGGAAAATGACAGTCAAGCTATAGTTTCTAGGACTGAAATGGACTTCACCTCCACTGGAGATCTTGTTCCAGAGCTTCTCACCTCATAACACAAACCCACACCACCACCTGCAACCACGCATAGTCTGCTCCTTCCAACATCCACAAACAGGACTGCCCTGGCAGACCCATAATTCAAACCTGTTCCTGCTCCACTGAACTTAATGTCTTCCTATCTTGACACTATTTCATATTCCTCACTTTGTTCAATCTCTTCTTACTTATGTTCATGATTCTTCTGACATCATTCAATAATTTCCAGTTTTGTGGTCCTGGCTTCCACCTCTTCAGCATGGATGTGCACTCCCTGCATACATCCTTTTCCCAGCAGGATGGTCTGAAGGCACTCTGCTTCAATACTGAGAAGACACCTTTGCAATCTCCATCCACCACCACGTACTTATCTGTATTCCTTTCACAACTTGATTTGCTGCCCTACTTTTGTGTCATCAGCACATTTTAACTACTGTTATCTAAGTCATTAAGATGTTGTAAATAGTTCAGGCCCAACAATGGATTTCTGTGCAACTCCACTAGGTACACTTTACCAACTTTAAGCTTTATCTCTTCCTTCTGCTTGTTGTTAGATAACTAATCCACTTCCCATGCTAATACGCTGTTCCAACACCATAAGCTCTTACCTTGCTAAGTAACTTTTTATGTAGCATCTTATTGAATGCCTTTTGAAATTCAACTACATCATATCCATTTATTAATCATTATCCGTGTGACTTTATTTACCATTTGTTGTTTGATTTACTTGTAGAAATCCTCACCTTTTTTTGTATCCAGAACGAACTTTCTTTCATAGAGCAGGTTTCCTTGTTTTGTGTTTAGTCGTTTTTGCTGGTTTCAGAAATTTGTCCAACCTCTGATCTCCCACTAATCTTTGGCTGTACTTTGTTTTTTCTTTAATTTGTTACTATACTTAACTTTGGGAATAACTGCTTAATTTAATGCTCATCAGTGCATCATTGCCTTTTTTTTTGGTGAAGAAACTGTCACCCCTTCCTGGTGTCGTGGCTGTAGGAGGTATAGGACGTAGTGGCTGGACTTCTACTTTTTCAGAAAATAGGCACATATGAGGACAGCAACTTAAGCAAAGCCTTCAATGACAGATGTATTAATTTTAATGGATTTTGATAAGAATAAAGTATGGATTGTGACCATGCTCCTTAACTTCCATTCAAACTTAATAGAACTGATAAAAATTCAAGTCTCCCCATGCTTGTGCATAGAATTGAGGTGGAGTGCATAAGTTCATGAGCTTTTGGTTTTGTGACTTTAAGATGAACATTTCCCCATGATAATGTTCTCTCTTACAGTGGCAAGGCAGAGGAGAGAGGCAGATGCTGCTTTGTTTGCAGAACTTCACCGTAAACTGCAGTCGCAGGTAAGATTTAATGAGCTCTTGAATGGAAGAAAACTAGTGACATTTTGAATTTAGGGCATGTAGTCTCTATCCCACTAAACTTCATTTCTTTTCGACTTAATGTTATTTGTTCATAGCAGATCAAAATGAGCATAGTCTTTTTTTCAGTCTTCCTGATCCATCTGTCACTGAGCAGTAATATGTCACATTTTATCTCTGACCCTAAACTGCTTGCCCTTTACAGATTATGCTTGATCAACAGATGTGATATTAAAATAACATTTCACCTTTCTCTGTTCAACAAACAAATCTATCACGCCTGTGCTTGCTAACTTACATTGGCTTCAGATTCAACAGCACCTCAATGTAAAAATTCCACTTTTGTTTTTAAAACTCTCCATGGCCTTTCCTTACCCCTCATCATCTCTTTACTCTCCTCAAGCCCTAAATCTTCTGAGATCTTTGCACTGTTTCAATTTTGTGCACTCATACATCCCAGATTTCCACTGCTCCAGCAGTAGCTAAATCTCCCACTAAATAAAATCCAAAAGAACTAAGGATGCTCTAAATTAGAGACAAAAATAGAACTTGCTGGGAAAGCTAAGCAGGTCTTGCAGCATCTGTGGAGAGAATTCAGAGTTGATGTTTTGGGTCAAGTGACCCTTCCTCAGAACTGATGGTAGCTAGGAAAATGTTGGTTTATGTGCAGAAGATAGGGTAGAGGGAGGGGGTACGGAGTAACTGATTGTTGGGGAGAGAGCCCAAAGAGAGAGATGAGCTGTCAGACAAAGGAGTAGATAATGATCTAGCTAGGAGGGTGAATAGCTATTAATGGGGACTGTTAGTGGCTAACATGGGTTGTGCGTTATAGCAAACTATGATAACAAGGCCTTGTTGTGGGCATTAGGGTAAGGGCATGGGACAGCTCAAGCCTTAAAGTTACAAACTTGATATTGAGTCTGGAAGACTGCAGGGTTCCCAGGTGGAAAATGATGTGCTGTTGAGCTTCGCTGGAGCACCATGGCAAGCCTGAGACAGATGTTGGCCAGGCAACAGAGTGGTGTGTTAAATTGTCAGGCAACTGGAACTTGAGGGTTTCTTTGCGAACAAAGTGCAAGTGTTCTGCGAAGTGGTCACCCAGTCTGCACTTCGTTTCCCCAAAGTAGAAGAGACCACATTGTGAGCAGCGAATGCAGTAGACTAGATTGTGAGAACTGCAGGTAAAGCACTGCTTCACATGGAAGATGTGCTTGGATCTTGGATGCTGAGGAGGGAGTAAGTAAAAAGACAGATATTGCACCTTCTGCGGTTGCAATGGAACGTGCCGTGAATTCTCCCACTAAACCTGTCTGCCTCTCTACTCTATTTCACCTTTAAAGATGGTCCTTAAAGTGCAACTCTTTGACCAAGCTTTTCAACATGTATCCTCATTCCCTTATGTGAGGTGATGTCAGATTTAGTTTGATTATGCTCCTTTGAACTGCTTTGGGGCATCTAATATGTTGAAGGTGCTTTGTGCAAACAAGTACCTGTTCTCACAGAAGCCTATCCGGACTAGTGAAACTATTATGAATATTTGTACGTCCCATACAATCAATCTTTAGTCTATACTATGTCTAGCGCACATCAATGTGTCGCATCTTGTTCCGATTGGTTTATAATTCCTTTTATTCCCATTCCTTGCTATTCCCATTCCTTGTTGTTAGCCATATTCCTGAAATTTTTACACAACATATTCCAACTGCAATGACCTCCAAGTTCAAACAGCTTATTCATTATGTTGTTAACATTCATCTCTGTACATGTTAAAATCAATCTACCTGTTTTACAGCTTCCAATATGACTTTTCATGATGTTGTGTTCCTATGTCTATCACGGTTTCTGTGTCCATACCCAATGACTTTCTTTCATCCTGAAATCTGGCTGCCCCTTCAAGTTTTCTAAGTTTCAAGGTTCTCAATTGCTATCCTTTCTTTAGCCCTTACTCTTGCCTTTTCTCTTTTTTTTTGTTCCATTTCATTTAAGCCTCTATTCATTGGCTACAGGCCAGTGACAAGCTTTCTTTATATACTGTCTCAAAAGCTCAAGATTTAAACACCTCTTATCAAATCTCTCCTTAACCTCTGAAATAACTAGAGGAATTTTCCAACTATGAGCCACAAGAAAAGTTATTGTGGGAATCCTCAAATATAGCTGAAGATCTCTTTCTTTTTTTTTAAGTCACACCGTGAATTCTGCCCTCGATGGGGCACCATGGACATGATCTTCACTGCACAACCACTATAAAAGCCAGGCAGGGAACAGCACCAACCCTTGTACATGGCATTCTTTGATCTCTCAAAGCTGTTTGATACTGTCGACAGCAAGAAATTATAGAGTATTCTTTGATATTTTCACCATTTTCTGGCTGCTCCATTATAACATGCAAGTTATGATACTAAGCAATGGATCCACTGCAGATCCAATTCACATTCGGATAAGGTCAAGTTGTATCATTGCACCAGTGCGCTTCCTGATCCTCCTTGCTGCGATGCTTCACCTCACCCCCGTGAGATCCGTATTGGAATCCAGCTAATCTATAGAACAAATAGAAACCTGTTCAACATCCTCAACCTGCCAATGAGATTCAAGGTAATCACATCCTCTGACATTAAACTACTGTATAAAGATGATGGTTGTATCTGCCCGCACTTGATGGTTGAGCCGCAAGCCATCATCAACATAATTACCAGTGCAAATAGTGCCTTAAAGTAAACATTTATAAAACAAAGGTACTGTACTGACTTGTCAGGTTTCTCAAATTTCTTGTGTAGTTTCTCATTCTTGGCATCATTGAGTAAATCTATAGTTTGCTTCCGGTGATTTTAATGTACTTTCCATAATGAAGCAGCAGTACAGCATAGTTTCTAGTTGTGGCCTAACCAGTCGTTCATTTGAATTATTCATCATCCCTTCCTTAGTATTTGTACTCTGGCCCTATTAATAAAAACCAAATACTATTGGCTTCTGTGACTTTATTTATACTTTCAAAGAATGATGTATTTGAATCTCCAGGTGTCTTTGTACATCCATACTCCTCATCCCTCCATTTGAGTGTATACTCTAACTCATCGGTTTTCCTCCCACAGCCCTTTATCTCATGCACATCCACATAAAATTGTACCTACCATCTGCTGGTCCGTTCTCTTAACCTGCTGATATCATACTAAACTCTTTTACACTCTTTCTTGCTGCCAAACTCTCTACTTTAACAAATTTGATTGGCCTTGCAGCATTTCTATTTGGAAAACCCAGCCTCCTTTCTTTACCTCCCTTTGTTCATTTAAAGGCAAAGGTCAACGGTCTTTCCCAACACGGCAGGCATAAATACTTCCACCGATACTACCTAAACTGCTGAGAGTTTTCATTATTTTAAGATTTTACTTCAGATTTCCAGCATTTGTAGAATTTTGTTTTTGTGTTATTTGGACACGTGACCATTTTGACACCACCTTCTTGTATTCTACTGTCCAGAAACTTGAAGTCATCTGAAACTGTGCCAGTTCTTACTCCTATCAAATTCCATTCACCTGTAATCCCTTGAATCGCAGACCTAATTTGGCTTCCAGTTGACCAGTGCCTCAATTTAAGAATTCTGGTCCTTCCATTAAAATACCTAATTCTTCATGCCTCGCTATCGCTGTAATCTCCCACGCCCTTTTGATTTAGTTGTGCTTTTGAGCATCTCCAAATTTATTTGCTTTGTAATTGGTGCTGTACCTTCAGCACTTTGGAGTTACCTCTTTTTATCAGCCTCCAGATTTTTATTTTTTAAGATGCTATTTAAAGCCTATCTCTTTGACCAAGCTTTTGTCCACCTTGCCAAATTTTGTTTACTAACTAGTGCCAAGTTTTGCGGTATAATGCTCCACCAAGGTGTCTTGGGATGTTTTCTACATATAGTATATATACAAATTGATGTTTACTCCCTGTTTGAGCATCTTTGGATTGTGCCATCTCATGCTTCGTGCGTGGAAAATTATGTCATGAGTATCTTTTTATGTCTGGGTATTGCTCAAGAAGAGCTTGGTGCCAAAGCCATGTCTGTCTCCATTCTAATGACATAAGTTTCCAAAATGCATCTGCCTCATTAGCTTTATCCTTCTTCCTCTCAATGATATTTGGTCTCTTCTTCTCAACCACCCCTCCTCCATTGCAAATGTTTCCTTTCTTTCCCCTTCCCCACTCTTCCTTTAGTTTCTCCGAAAAATTGTTGGTATCTTGATCTTATTCAAGTATCTGAATTATAACACATTGGGTGGAAGTGTCTGCAGTTATTCTGTTTGAACATTTGGATGTGTTTTAGATTCCTTCTGCTTTGTGATGTATAATTTAAACAAAGGTTGTCTTATTTTGTTTAACAGATGTGTTCTGTTCCACATAGGGCATTATAAAAAACAGATGGGCTGTACTCTACCTCCTGCTAAGCCTCAGTGAGGATCCACGTAAACCTCAAAGCAAGGTATCAGTAAAATTATCTTGGAATCGTAATTCCTAAGTACTAGCATGTCAGGAAGCTACTAACAATCAGCTCAAACATCATTTAAAGTGGAAGAAATGGTTGATTTATATCTTGGTACCAGATAATGTGACAAGGTAAAGTCGCCATTGTCCCAGAGCACCATAGGGCTGCTCTCTCATTAGAGAGAGATGACTGGTGACAGTGTAACCTGTGGGTCAACTCATTTGAGGCAAGGGACATCGTTGAGAAGGCCAAACCTTCATGATAACCTAAATAGTGAGTAAATCGAATCCATGCTGTTGGCGTCACTGTGCACCATAAACCAGCCAACTGAGTGAAGCAACTCCATATTATTCCACTTTTAGGTTCAGAACTTAGTTGATTGCAATATCTGATTGTTGCACAGTTGCTCGATATTTACTGTATAGACTAGTCATTCTGCTCAACTGACTTATACTGTGCTTAATGCCCCAGACCATTCTTCTTCATCTTTAAGCCCACCAATGTATGCATTCTTTCTCATATGCTTAGTTAAATGCATCTATGTTGTTTGCCTCAAATTTTGCTTGCAATAGGACATTTCATTTGCTGACTATTCTGTTCATGAACATGCTATTGGTTGTATTAGTGACCACCTCATAGGTGACTTCTAGTCCTATTATGACCTGTTTGATCGTCCTCTGTCTATCCAGTCAGACCTTTCCATGACCATGAAAACTTCTGTCAGACCACTCCTCAAGCTGCTCATTTCTACAAGAAGTCCCAGACTGTCCTGATAGGTCTAACATCTTTTTTTGTTTTTAGACAGGCTTCTCTCACATACTGATTTTACCCATTATTTCCCAGTGTTTTGTTTTTGCTTTTTTTTTTAAAAAAATATATTTTGTCCAAATCTGCTATAACCCTCGCTGAATTGTACACACTTTTTAAAAAAAATTGATACTATCTTTGCCATTTGTACTAGTTAAGGAAGTTATGTTTTACCCCTAGAGTTTTTCTTTCTCGCTGGAACATGACTTAACTGTTATTTCCTGTTAGGTAACCAATCCTGTAGAAATTAGCAAAGTCTTCACATCCTGATGGGACTCAGCTCCTAAAAGAAACAGCTGCCAAGATAGTTGATGCATTGGTTTTAATTTTCCAAAACTTCCTTTATTCATTAATGGGATGAGGGCATCACTGGCTAGGCAGCATTTATTGCCCATCCCTAATTGCCCAGAGGGTGGTCGAGAGTCAACCATATTGCTGTGGGGCTGGAGTCACATGTAGGCCAGACCAGGTAAGGATGGCAGTTTCCTTCCCTAAGAGGCATTCGTGAACCAGATGGGTTTTTTCCAACAATCGACAATGGATTCATGGTCATCGTTAGTTTCTTAATCCCAGACATTTATTGAAATCAAATTCGACCTTATGCCATGGTGGGATTTGAACCCGGGTCCCAGCATGTTATCTGGGTGTTTGGATTAACAGTCCAGCGATAATACCACTGGGCCATCGCTTCCCCTAGATCTTGGGCAGATTGTAATCCTGTATCAAAGCTACCATATTAGCCCCACATTTTAAGCTCTTGTTTTGTATAATAACATTGTCAAGTGCCTTCTCTAAATCCAAATACAGCACATCTACAGGTTCTTGTTTATCCAAGTTGCTTGAACTTCATGAGCTATAATGAAGTGTTATATAAAGCATTAGCACAACTCACTGGATGGCTGGTTTGTAATGCAGAATGTTTCCAACAGCATGTGTTTCATTCCCACACCGGCTGAGGTTTCCATGAAGGAGTCTCTCTCTGTCTCTGAGACTGCTGCGCTATGGTCTGGTAAAACAATAGTGACTTTACCTTACTTTTGCGAAGTTACCAGACTATTTATTCCCACATCCAGAGATTTTCTTCAATTATAGAATTGGGAGGAGTGAACCTATTGTTTTTGATCCCAAAACTCCGAGAGACCATCTCCATTCCTGTCACTACCAATAATGTGATTGTAAGCCATTCTGTTCACAACCATAGAATCAGACTTAATTTCAAGATGAGCTTCCGACTTCCTATACGCACCATCACTAAGACCACCTTTTTCCATCTCCATAACTTTGCAGCATCCCAGTTCATCTGCCACTGAAGTCTTCATCATGCATTAGTTATGTCTCATCTCGACTGTTTTAACAGACACCTGGGATCATGCCTCCCTTGTTACATCCTGTGTAAACTTAGGGTCTTTGCCAGCTCTGTTGCCAGTATCTTAGCTCACAGCAAGTCCTGATCAAGCAATTTAAAATTTCCTTCCTTGTTTTCGAAACCATCCAGACCTCCCGATACCCCTCAGCTTCTTGACCTTGCTTTTTTTCTTTAAGACATTCTGTGAAACTACCAACTTTGGCCAAGTTCTAGGTCATCCATCCTAATACCTCCTTATGTGGGTCAGTGCTTTGTCTTGTTTTATAATGCTCTAACATATAGCACATTTGGGCATCCCATCACATTAAATGCATTGTAAAAATATAAATTGTTTAAGGGAAAGCTAGATAAGTGCATCTTGGAAGAATAAATAAACGTGTGTACTGATTGAGTGGGAGGAAGAACACTTGTATGATACATAAACATTGGCACAGACCTGTCAGATCACCCAAACAACTATTAAGAACAGAGACGATGAAGATATTCTTTTATCTAGATACTCCGCTTTTTGAGCATCTTTCAATCAAATATGTATTTATATATTCATGTTATTTGTCTATGATATAAACGCCTTGTTATTGTTAGCTGTGAATCTGCAGCTACTTATGTATGTTCATGGCTAGGCCACTGAATGATTTAAGTATGCTGCGCTGCAATCACAATCCCAATATGATGACAGGGAAGTAACTTCAATAAAATAGAATTCTGTAGTTTGGTCACAATTGGTTGTTGGTGGGTCCGCTATATTAAAGGTTGAGAAAAGAACTGAACAGACTTTCCACTACTGTTGGTCCAGCCAAATTTCATTAGTGGTTCTACTTTCTGAGAGAGGCAGATGAGGCAGCTATCACAACATTTAAGGTAGGATGGTACTATAGCTGTCATAAGTGGATGTCATCTGAGAAGGTGGGAGGTCAGTATCGAAGAGTTAAAAAGCAGAATCCTATTTGTTGAATCCTAATACATTGAAGTTTTTTTTCTGTGATAATGTCTCAATATATGGAGATAGCAGTTTATCTATTTTAGTCATCATCATAGAGATCTACGGCACAGAGACCCTTCAGCTGTCGTCTCTGCACCAGTCAAAAACAGCTACCTACCTGTTATCCCATTTTCCAGCTCCTGGACCGTATCCTTGTGTGCCTTAGCATCTCAAGTCCACATCTAAATGCTTCTTAAATAGTATAGCAGTTTCTGCCTCTACTACACTTACAGCAGTGAGTTCCAGATTCCCACCACCCTCTGGGTGAGAGAGCGAATCCCCACATCTCTAAACCTGTGTTCCTCAACTTAAATTTATGTCCCTGATCACTGAGCCCTCCATCAAAGTGAAAAGTTTCTTCTTCACTGCTGTATGTATGCCCCTCATAATTTTATACATCTCAATCATGTCCCCTCTTGATGTCCTCTGCTCTAAGCAAAGCAACCCCAGTCTTTCCAATCTCTACTTAACTGAAACTCTCCAGCCCAGGCAACATCTCTTCTCCAGAGCTGTCACATCCGCCCTTTAACAATACTGCACACCATATCTTGCCGTGACCTAACCAATTATAATACAGTTCCAACATAATCTCCCTGTTCATTTAAGACTATATACAGCATGTACAGATCTACTCACTCTTTTTCTTTGACTTATGTTTGAACTGCTGAGAAGAAAGGTCTGGGACCAGACGTTTGGTATTGAATTTGTCCTGATGTAGTGACCTGATTGGCATTGATGAACTCTACACCACGGCTCCCAATGCTGTTGAAATTCTCTTTGTATCTGGAACTTATAATCAAAGTCTCTGTTCCATATCGCAGGTTTTAAAGTTTAAAGTACCACCGGTGAATCCATAATACACTTCCTATATCCGGTACGATTGTACATACATTTACTGCAATGAGATAATTAATGTTCTCTGGAAGCTATGATCAATTTGAATTTTATATTGGCATTTTGTTATGCTATTACCATCTTGTCTAAGGCTTGATGATTATTATTTTTCAGGTTGCTAATTATGCAGCATTATTTGCTCAAGCATTGCCAAGAGATGCTCATTCTACCCCTTATTATTACTCAAGACCCCAGAGTCTGCCACTGTCTTATCCTGATAGAGCTCCCTCATCTCAGAGTGCCGGCAGCATTGGAAGCAGTGGCGTTGGTAGTCTTAGTGTGTATGGCTTAAATGGACCAACCCCAACTCCTCAGTCTTTATTACCTGGGTAAGTAACCTTCTGATCTGTAAGTTAGAGTAAAATATGAATGCAAAATCTTTAAGGATGATAATGCAATAATTTCCAATGCAGTGACAAGGACTTTGTATAGACTAGTTGTGACTTGGGTTTGCAGTGCCCTCATCAAGAGAGAGCTGCTGTTTGGAGTTTTTCCAGGGCCCATTGCAGGATTTTAATTGCTGACCAAGAACACGAAGTACTAAGCTTGTGAATTCCCGATTGAATGTTTTTCTTATCCACCTTATTATGGGATGTGATGGCTGTTATAGATGAGTTATACATCATCTAATGTCATCAAAAAAGAAACACTTGTTTTCTTGATTTTTTTTTTAACCTTTACAAAGGTGGAGTTAGATCTCTGAGCTTTGACTGCTTCATCTTGTATTGGAGGCTATGAGATTGGGTGGGTTAGTTGTGCAAAGTAAGGCTAGCTATGACAGGCAATACTTTCATAAGCTGAATAAGTAGTTGCAAACTTCAGAAACCCTCCCTCAACTCGGGCTAAAGAAATCCTCAAAACGTGTTCATTTTTGGCACAATTGGAAAGTTAACTTCTAAATTGGACAAACTGTTTGGTCCCTATGGTGGCTTCTGATACACCTACACATTCCATATGCTAGCAGTCTTGATGATTCCTAATTCTTTCAAATAATATTCCAGTTTAGGTTCTTGCTTATGCTTTCCTTCTGGGAAAATGAACAATAATCAGTAATCAGTGTTAACAAAAAAACTGTTAGAGACATTTTCCAAACTTCTGATTTAGGATTTTTAGTGACATTTTTCTTTGATTCTTCTTCTTTTCTACTGAATTCTCCTCCTTCAACTGTTGTGTTACAGAGAGGATTTGAACCCCTCTGATAATTAAACCGAAACACAAGCCCCCAATCTGTTATGGCGGGAGTGGAGGTTTTTTTCTATTAATTAAACCCAAAACACCCAGAGAAGCTCGCCTTGCCATTCTAATCAGTTAAAAAGCCTGGTTAAATGAAAGAAAATCCCTGATATTCACTTTATAAGTAATCAGTAATAATTTATTTATTTAACCCAGTGAACAAATTAACAGAATTACTAATAAACCGAACACTTCCCTCTTAACTACTAAGTATTCCCTAACTGAACTAAACTCTCCTGGTATGCTGTTCCAATAAACACACTTATACAAAGCGAAGTAATAAGAAAATAAATTAAAATTTAATCTCTCAAAGTCTACATGCCTTTCTTCTGTTCTTGAGTCATAAACGCCTTTCTTCCACTGATCCGGCTGTCAGGGACGTTTTCTCTGTGAAGTCTTCTGTGAGGATTCTTAGCTAGAAGTGCTGTGGTACCTTTTATGGATAAGATGGTGCTTTCTTAGAGAGCTTAGTGATTTCTTGTGAGAGCTAGATGCTAATTTCTCAGATGGCGGTTCTCTCCCCTTTTTTTTTTTTTTTTTCAAAAACCCTCTCCCTATATGCCGGAAATGACGTGTCAATTTTCTTACAATAGCATCGGTCCAAGGTTGGCAAAACCATCAGGTTTAAATTCAAGACAACAAGGTGCAGAGCTGAATGAGCACAGCGGGCCAAGCAGCATCATAGGACAGTCTGCTCCTATGATGCTGCTTGGCCTGCTGTGTTCATCCAGCACTGCACCTTGTTGTCTCCGATTCTCCAGCATCTGCAGTTCCTACTATCTCAGGTTTAAATTCAATTGGCTTTCATTCACTAAGTGCTTGGTTTAAATTAACTGGCTGATTCCAGCTAGTTGTCAAAACTTCAAAACAAGCCTAAGGTTTCCAATCTCACAGCCAATTGATACATGTTTCAATTTCAGAACTGGCTGTATCCATTCAGCTGCTTACAGACACACTATCTGTGTAAATCTCCAAGCTTAGAAAAGCACTTAACCTCTTAAGGGAACCACACACTCTTCTCCCCTATCATTTTTACAAATAAATTCTAGCTTCCTGCTTTCCATTTCACGAGTACTCTTGCACAACTTTGTAACACTTGTCGATTTGTGCAGTTAAGTAGAGGTGCTTGAAAAGTGTGTGTCTGTGTGTGTGTTTAAAATGAAGTAGAGTTTGAGATAGAGAGAATACATCAACAGTCAATATTTCAGTGGATACCTGGATCATATCAATCAGATGGAAAGGGTATAGAATACTTGCAGCACAGAAGGTAGCCATTTAACGCATCTTGGCTGTACTGGCTCTGTATAAGAGCAATTCAGCTTGTCCCTCTTCCCCCAAATTTTCCCTTAGCCCTGCACTTTTTCTTTCTCTTCAGATAATTTTCCAAGGACCTTTTGAAAGCCACAGTTAAATCTCCTTCGCCACATTCTCAGGCAGTGTATTCCAGATCACAATTACTTGCAGTGTAATACCTTTTTCCCCATGAAACGTTTGGGTCATTCACCATTTGCCTTTAAATTGTTATCCTTTGGCTCTTGATTCTTCAATCAGTGAAAACAGTCCTAGGTACTCCATCTGGACCCTTCTTGATTTTGGACCAGTCCACCCAAACTGTTCTTCTCCCCCTCCTGAGTGGACAGTTTTATTTTCTCCAATATGCCTTTATAGCTAAAATCCTATATTTTTGGAAGCATTTTTTGTAAATCTTCTCTGCATCCATTCTAATGTCTTCCCATCTTTGCTTTTGAGTGATGATGCTCTCCTTACTGCAAATCCTGCCCCTCTGTCTCTCTGAAAGCTTCCCAACGCACACCTTTCAAAATCTGGTGTCAGTATGTGTGGTCAAAAGCCCAAGCAGTTCTTCTGTAGCTTCAGTGATACTGAACTGCACAAATAAGTAATGGGTTTTAAATTGCAAAAAATCCTGTAAAAGGTAACTTCTAATGAGGGTGCTTGTATTTTAATCAGACAAACATACCAAACTACAGGAACGGCAGATACAGTGAGACAGCAGTTAGGTTCAAGGTTTGCATGGGCTTTATCTGCTGCTCAACCTCCATTATCTACCTCAAAGGGCCTTCCAAGCTCCATCCCCCGCAATATTTCAAGAATGAGACGTGAAGGAGAACATGGATGTGAGTATTCAGTAGATTCTTAATTTGCTGGTCAAGAGCCAGCACCTCAGCATGGGAAGAGGTTTTCAGAACAGTTATCCTGATTATCATCTTATTACACGTTAGTGTTTGTGGAACCTTGCTGTGTGCAAATTGTATTACAACAATATGACATCTCTTTAAAGTACTTCATGTGCTGTCAAGCACTGTGGAAAATCCTTTCTTTACCTTTTAGTGGTTACCGTATTGCTCGTATAAAAGCAATAAACTGTGGATGTTGCAAATCTGAAATAAAAACAACATGCTGGAGAAGCTCAGCAAGTCTGGCAGCATCTTCAGGCAGAAAAACAGTGTTTATGTCTTGAGTCCAGTATCACTCCTCTTCAGAATGCACAGCCATACTTGATAATAAAGTTAACTCTGTTTGTCTCCACAGATGCTGCCAAACCTGTTGAATTTCTCCAGCATTTTCTGTTTTTATTAAGTTCCTACTGGCAATGTTGATAATGAACCTGGTCGTTGTGGCCCAAAACGCACAGTGGAAGAATAGCTTTGTTCCAGGTTATTTGCCCTGAATCACATGATGCTTTCCACATATTTGAAATGTCGACAGCTATTTGACAACTTGTCTATTTGACTATATGTTGTGGTCCTATTGTTCTGTAATTGGCACATACCCCTTCAATTAAATAAATAACTTCTGTGAGCTATTAGGAAGTTGAGACCCAATGAATGAATGCAATAGCCAATTAATTACTTTTGGTATCTCATCAGCTGCTATAATGTAGAAAATGCTGTAGCCAGTTTGCACACAGCAAGCTCATGCAAGTGACATTGAGAAAATAGCTGTATTGTCTGTTTTTGTGATGTTAGTTAATGTGTAGATATTGGTCAGGATGATGAGAGAAAACCCCAGCTGTCCTTTGAATTGGTGCCATGGCGTGCTTTATGTTCATCTGAGAGGGTAGATGGGATTTTTGTTCCATGTTTCATCTCAAAGCTGGCATCTTCAACAGTGTGGCACTTCCTTTGTACTGAATGCAAGCTCAGCCTTGATTTTTAATTGCTGAATCCTGCATTGGCTCTGGCAAGAACACTGCCACTGAACCATGCTGACACTTTTGTAGAGAACCAGGGAAGCAGTGTTCATAGCCTTGCTGGGGTATTCTAGCCAGGTATTTGTGATACATCCCATGTGTGCAATTCGCAGGTGTTTACTGCTGTCTACCATGTCTTGGCAGTTGATGTTCCTTGTTAAACTCACCTTATTGAAATTCATCATGAGGATTACCCCAGGCTGAATGTGTCATGCTGAAAGATATGTTACTTTGCTGAACCTTACTGAGGCCATCATCACTCTGCCCTGGGATTTAACTATAAATGCAGCCTGCTTAAAGAGAATTGCATGAAATCTCAGTCCTGGTCTGTCATGTTTTTCAGCATCTTCAGAAGTGACAGAGGCAGCACTAGTCAGAGATATTCTATATGTCCTCCAAGGAATTGATGGCAAATCCATTAAAATGTGTAATTCTGAAAACTGCTATAAAATTGATTCCAAGGTAACTGATCTTAATTGAATATTTGGTGTAAATATACATTCTTGCATGATATTTAGCATTTATATTTTCAGCCACTTTTTTTTTTCATTCTTCTATCCATTGATGAACCAAATGTAGCATTCAATGAAGTTCTGAGGAGACATTTATTGGAGTGCTGAGAATCATTGTCTGAATTGGGAGAGATGTCATTTTCTCTGAATATGGGTGTCAATAATCTGGAAATATCGAGCATTATTAGTCTGCTTTCTTTATCAATTACCAAAGAATTAGCTCAGGAATCCAACCAGTTAATTGTTGCATATAAATAATCTACAACTAGAGGCAATGATATATTTCCTTTCTGCCTTTCATCCATGCTTTGGCTTGAGATTTGTTTAAAATGTATGAAAACATACAGAAATTCTAGTAGAGAAAGTCCACTAATACTGCTCTAAATTTCCAGGATATTAACAACCTAAAACAGTGATCAGGAGGAATTTATTCTCTGGATAGTGAATCTGTGGAATTCTTTAACCCACCCCCGAGAGGGCTGTCGAGGTTAGGTTGTTGACAACGTTCAAGGCTGAGTCAGGCAGATTTTAAATCCGTAACAGAATCAAGGGTTATGGGGAAAAGGCAGGAAAGTGGAATTGAGGATTATCAGGTCGCTCATAATCTCATTGAATGATGGAACAGACCTGATGGGCAGAAATGCCTACCTCTGTTCTTATGTCTTTTAGGCCTTTTTCTTTCAATTTAGTCTCTCCCCTTCATCTTTTCTTAAAAAAAAATGTTGCTTTAAGCTACTGGCAACTGTACTATAAGGAACATTTTTTTAAAAAAATGATAAAACCTCTTCATATGCAACTTACTTTGAAATGTACTGGTGGCCATTCAGGAGGAAGTTTTGAGAAGCAGCCAGATATTTTTTGCTTCCAAAATTGCACTGTGGTCTATCAACACACAAAATTTCTTTTTGGTTTTGTACAGATGGGACTGTCGAAATCTTTGAGGGATACTGCAAGTAGGTTAGCAGAACTTGGATGGCTTCACAACAAAATAAGAAAGTACACCGACCAGAGATGCTTGGACCGTGCCTTTGGTCTAGTGGGTCAGGTATGTTGCATTCATCTTGCAGCGTCTGTACCTCTGAACAGACACATGGAAGTAAACACTGGGGAAGGTTGAGGATTAACCGACAAAATTTATCCATGAGGTGCAAAGAGCTTTGCTCACCTTGTCAAAGTTTCAAGGCCTTTGCCAAGTTCTGTTCATCTTCAATCCCCAGTTTGGCATCTGTTGGAAAGGAATTCCCATAGATGGTATGCTATTCACTCATAAAATAAATTCTTTGAGATCTATTTTAAATGTTCCACTTGTTCGGTTTTAGTGTCTTGCCTGTTTGGCATACGTGGCATTTTTTGATTGTCAGTTTGTTTGGAGTGGAACAAACGAATAATTCTGAAACAATCAGCATTCTTTCTATCTGTAATTTTGAATATTTTTAGACCTTTTTAACATTCGTCCTGACATGCTTAAATATTTACCATAACTAATTAGTAAACTAATGTGCACTGTAAAATTATGAAAAAATAATTTTTATTGTTTTCAGCTTTTTATTCAAATTCTTATTCCTACAGAGCTTTTGTGCTTCCTTGCATCAGGAGTTGAAGGAATATTACAGATTATTGTCTGTTTTGCATTCCCAGGTAAAAAAGAAAGTACATTACTTCTCTAACACTTCACAGATACTCATACCTCCGAGTTGCGTCTTAACGTTTGGGCTGATCGGTTCTGTGTTTTTCTGCTGGCTACAAGACTTCCTTATCTATATGGCAGTAAATGTGTCCAGCAGCCCTGGTTGGGTAGATTTCTATTTCACTACCTGTCATTTAAATTTCAAACTTTACTATCTCAATGTCTATTCTGTCTGTGTATTTCCTTGTTAGACTGTCTTGTCTATACATATTCTGTAAATTGAAAGTATTTTCCTTCTGTGAAAGTGATCATGTTAGTGGTACAGAATTGTTAACCTTACTATTGTTAGAATTGGTTTAGAGACAGGCATATTAATGGAGAAAGCTGAACACCCTGTAATTAACTGAAAAAAATTGCACCACAAAATTTCACATTTTTAAATAAAATCAAACTTTACTGTAGATAAAGAGAAATGAAGCAGACCAGCTGCCACAACTTAGCACAAGTCTTTCCAAAGTATTGTGTTATAAATTCCGTTCTACTTTTACTCCTACATCCAAAAAGAGTTCCCACATATCTCTGTAAATTTTACAAGAATCATGAAAGTCTATTCAGTTATTTGGAACCAACCCGTACTCCTCGAATTCACTGTGAATTACCTTCAGTGTCCCAATTACTCTCCAAGTTACAAGAAATGTTGGGATCCTTCTATTAACTTTTAACCATGCAACCGTCCACAGTTTCTTTGACAACCTCATGACTGCAGACTCTTCAGCTACTTGTCCTGCCTTTGGCATGCAAAGACCACTTTACTAGTCTGTTCGCACAGCTTCTGTACAGCTCTTTCTAAGCTGACAGCTAACTTCCTTTCAATATGATGACCACTGTAGGTTTTTCTTTTCCTTCTAGATTCAAATCTTATGGCTTCTTTTTACCTCCAATTCCAAACTGAGTTTGAGCCCCCTTGCAGTGGAGAATAAAGTTAGGCCCCAACATTTATTCCCAGGTTAGGTACGCAGAGACAGGAAGATTTCCAGCTCCACAACTTTGGTCCTGAAATATGGCTGACGTGTCACCCCGCTTATGGTCCAAGGACTGGACTGTATTTGGAATTGTGCCAGGCAGAGCTCAGGAGGCTTCCATATACCAAGACAGGATAGGTGGAAAGCCGGCCTGAGGGCTCCAGTTCTATGATCAAAAATAAAAGAATACAAAATAAAATATTCCTTTAGCACTCACTCCTGCTCACCTCCATACACTCCCTTTTCATTCCATTCATTCCAACCCATGCCCTGAACCCAGCTGCTTGGCCCCACATACCCCATGCCAATTTTTTGTTTTTGCCTATTTCCACTCCCTGCACGTTACCTACTATGTCAACTCTCTTTATTATTCATGAAATGTGGGCATTACTGACTGGGCCAGCATTGATTGCCCATCCCTAGTTCCTAGTTACCCTTGAGAAAGTGGTGATGAGCTATCTTCTTGAACTGCTGCAGTCTGTTTATCTTGGGTAAATCCAAGTGATGTTACATGGAGAGAGTTGCAGCATTTTGTGTGTCTCTTCTACTGTGAAGACATAAGTTACACAGCAGGAATGGATGATAACTTAGGTGTTAATATGACTGAGGAAAGTAATATTAACAGAGAGGAAGTACTGGAGAGCTTTAAGGAACTAAAATACAAATTCTTAGGACCAGGTGACCTATATCTAAAGTAGTGGGTAATACACTGATCATGAATTGCAATATTTCCTCGATTCTAGAGTAGTCACAACAGATTGGAAGTTGGCAAGAAAGGGGAAAGAGGGATAATGGTGAATTATAGACCAATTACCCTGATGTCCATTGTCCAGAAAATGCTGGAACCTTGTTAAGAAAATCCTGATGATACTCTTAGACCAGCTGTAATATAATTACAAGTCAACATGATTCATGTAAAGGAAATCTTATTCAATAAATTGAGTTATTTGAAGATTCAGCTAGTAGGAGAGATAAAGGGAAACCAGCAGTATACCTGGATTTCAAGAAAAAGTATTTAATAATTCACCATGAACGGTTAATATAGAAGATAAAGGCTGAGGAGTTTGGAGTGAGATAATAGCATGGCTGGGAAGCAGAGAGTAGGAATAAATGAGGCATTTTCAGGTAGGCATGCTGTGACAAGTAGAATACCACAAGGATCAGTGCTGGGGTTTCTTCTACTTGCTGTCTACATTCATGAATTAAATGAAGAGACTGAGAGAAATGTCTAGGTTTGGTGCGGATACAAAGCTAGGTGTGGGTGGAAGTTGGAAGAGGCTTCAAAGAGACTGCATAAAGATTTGGACAGATTGAGTGGGCACAAGGAGACAGATGGTGTATACTGGGGAGAAATGTGGTAGGAGTAGACAAGCTGAATCTTTTTTTAAAAGGCGTGAAACTTATAAATGATCATGTTCAGAAAGACTTAGCTGTACTCTTACAAGAACTTGCTATTTGCTGTCAAATAACTGTTCCAATGAGAACATGTGCTGTTAGTGAAAATATGGTGTGAGAATGGTAGAAGAAAAATCCACCCTGAAGATGCCCAAGACTTAGCTGTATCATGAGAACAGGGACTTCTCCATTGGCCTGACTTGAGAAGCATGTATTAGCCCTCAAATGATCAGAACGGTTATACAGGCATAAAAAATGCACCAGGCATAAGCCGAATCAAACCAGGCCTGTTTCTGTGCAACAGCTATTTGGTGTAGCTGCTTTGCAGAATGAACGTGGCAGCAAAAGACTAAAATTGCTCAGAGACTATCAAAAGGTTTCGATGTCAGATCTGTTTCTTCATCTGACAGTGGCCAGAGCATGAGTGCCACAATGATATAGTGGCAACCTGTATGAAACATGCATGAATTTTGATACATCCAGCAGCCAAACTGTGGAATTGGAAAGTTCAAAAACAGTTCCAGTGTAAACTACAGAAGGTTAGACAGGGTGATACCAGCCTGAAAGGCTGATGGAATGAAATTAAACCCTGTGGTGATTTTCAAAAGTAAAACCATGCCAAAAATCAAATTCCCTGTAATTTTGTGCATGTCTATAATGATTGGACGGATGAAGGTAAAGTGAATTTGTCAATCGGAGGTATGGGAAGTCTATATCCTGATGGCCTGTTCAAAGAATACGGCTTCATTAATCAGGAGAAAAAATATCTGGAAATACTCAACAGATCAGTCAGCATCTTCAAGAGAAGCAGAGTAGACATTTCAGATTGACCTTTCATCAGATTTAAGGAAAAATGGAAATTTTTCTTTATTTATTCATGGGATGAGGACGTCTCTGGACTGTTAGCATTTATTGCCCAGAGGGCAGTTGAGAGTCAACCACATTGCTGTGGGTCAGGAGTCACATGTGGCCAGACCAGGTAGGCATGGCAGTTTCCTTCCCTGAAGGACATTAGTAACCCAGATGGGTTTTTCTCGTCAATCAGCAATGGATTTATGGTCGTCATTAGACTGTAATTCCAGATATTTATTGAATTCAAATTCCACATTTGCTGTGGCAGGATTCAAACCTGGGTCCCGAGAACATTATCTGTGTCTCTGGATTAACAGTCCAGCGATAATATCACTAGGCCATAGCTTCCCCAAATGACAGGGTTTTTAAACCAGTGTGAGGGGACATCTGTTATGGAGCGGAGTGAAGTAAATGATAGATGGAATCACAAAATTCTGAAATGAAAGCCCAATGAGTGGTAATGGATCAATTAAAAAAAAAAGTCATTTCCAAATGAGGGATGACAGCTACATAACATGAATGTAACATGAAGGGATAAAGAAAGGAACAAGTAGCAAAAAAAAACACAGTACAAGATAGAAGCACGTGTTCTAATGTATACTTGTTGAGCATAACATGGAATTGAAAGTCTGTAGACTGATGAGACAGAAAAGGTGCTGCTCTTCAGGCTTGCGTTGAGCTTTATTGAAACAATAGTAGGCCGCGGACAGAATTATCAATCAGTCAAATATTAAATCAGCAAAGTCAAATATTAAAATGACAAGTGCCAGGACACTTATGGTCTTGGTCATGGACTAAACAAATGTATTGCATAAAACAGTCACTTGGACTGCATTTGGTCTATCCAACGTAGAAGAGACCACAAGCAATGAATAAATGTACTACATTGGAAGAAGTAGTAGTAAACCACAGAGTATTACTGTAGACAATGTTCAGGTCCCATTCACTTAATGAAATCAAAAGGCATCTGTGGAGAAAACACCCAAATTGCTGTTAAATAAGTGGGTCTGACTTCAACAGTTTAATCTTTAAGTGTGCCTCAGCGAGTCTTTTAAAGTTCATGTCCACCCATGCCATTTGATGCAAATGCTTAATGGAGAATAAAAACCTTCACGAAGGAAAATATAATGTGTTGCCCCACTTGATGTTTTCTGTGATTTTACCATCAAGTCATAAGCTGCTAGTATTGGCATCAAATTGCTCAAAATGTAGGTTATCCAAGTTGGTGGATGGTTTGGAAGATGATTTGTTGTGAAGAGATGATTTTGTAAGTGAAGTTGCCAAATCTGATCCACAGTGGGATTCTAATAACAATGCTATAGTTAAGTGATTCAGAATGAATTTGAGTGCTGTGTCAGATGATTAGTTTGGTTTTTTAAAAGTATTTTGATTGTACAATTATTTATTCATTAAAACTCATCATTTATTTAATTTGAATTTCCAGTATTATTTTCTCTTCACATTTCAAAGTGGCGATCACCTACACTAACACCAGCAGTTCAGATTTTGTACTCAACAGATAAGTTGGCTGCCATTTATGGAAGGAGAATTTGAGGCTTGAAGATCAAATTAAGCACTGCTGTGTATGATATTTCCTTACCTGGGTTTATTGTGCATTTTCCCCACATTAGTTGCCATTTGCCACAGAACAGACACCTTATAACCTATGCAGTTTGCTTTTTACTTTGCCTGCCTTTTCATTGCTATTGAAGACCTCCCCGCAAAAGGTCCTTTACTACCAGTAGATTCTGGCACTCAGTGTTTAGAGGACAAGAGTTACATGTTGTACAGTGGAAAAAGTAGAATAATGTCTTGATATAACAGAACAGTTTGAAACATCAAATATTTATAATTAGAATGGAAATGGATTAAAGATGCAGTAAGTCACAAATGCATTTTCAAGGTTTAAGCCCATGGTAGTTACTTATAAGACAGTAATGGTTAGTCTGTGGCTGACAAATAACCACAATATAATTCCATTAACTGTTTCCATGTTTTATTTGTAGATTAACAGTTCTGGTTGAATTTATAGAAGGATATTTTCCTCATTTTGTTTTGCAATTTGATCTATTGATAGCTCAAATCCCTTGTAAGACATTGAAGGTTACAGGTTAATAATGCAGCCTTTGCTCTGCTTTTACATGTTGAATTTTCTTGTTGGAAGTCTGTCAGATTTTTTGACAATAACCTGAATTTACATTCTATCTTTAACATAGTAAAATGTCCCCAGGCTTAGAGTCAAAATTTTATTAGTTATTTTTGGATGAAAGCTCTTTGAGAAAGCCAGAATATTAATCTGCTGGTGTGAAGGATGGCAGAAATAAATATTCAAACTGGATTTCATCCACCTATCTACTTTTTTTTTAGGGAACAATTTGAGTTTGAGAGGATGAAAATTGTGGATTGTGTTGCAGAAAACTGTCAGAATTTGAAAATACTCATTGGACTTTGAAAAAGCTGACTAGAGAACAGGAGGAAAAATATAAGTAATTGAACTTCTGGAAAAAAATGATTGAAATATGGGTTAGAAGTTTTGATTTTAAGTGATTTAACAGGAAGGAGATAGAGCCTTCATTGCAAACGACAGTTTTTTTTTTTCTTGAATCGTGCCCAGGAGTCAACATGTGAGATATCTGAAGAATCATTCAGCTTTGAGGATAATGATCAAACCTTGTATGCCTTGGGCTCATAAAATGTTTGAGGGCAATTACAGTTTTGGCATAAAGTTTTCACAAATATCTAATTGAATGGATCATGTATTTTGAAAGATTCTTGTGTGACACTACTAGTCACCACCTTTTAGGGAACATGCCCATTATACCCACTGTCTATGTCTTGCTGTTAAGCCAATTTTTTAACCCCGCACTAATGAGTCCCTAACACTTGCAGAGGCACCTCCTGCACACATGGTCATCCACACCACCCAATGAATCTAGAATTTCTCCATATAGAGCGGGGTGTGCCAATCATGGCCGTGAGCTTCCCAGACCTGTTTTAACTCAACAGAATGTGGACAAATTCTTTCAATTCAAGTTCTAAAATGCTAATTATCTTTGTAATGTTTTTAAGCTCCACTTGTGCCCTTACCTTAAATCAATGTCCAGTCACAAGAACCAAGGGAATAATACCTACCAGTTTCCTACCTGGAATGGAGATGAGTTTCTGAGGAGAACTTAAATTTTTCTGTCTGCTTCAAGGGTTTCTCTGCTCCTTTGAACCACCGTTCCTGAGTCCTAGCATTAGTGATGGAGGGGACATCAGCTATAAAACCATCTGAAGAATATAAATAACAAGTGATCAACAAACATTGTGCTGACCCTATGTAGTGTGAAAGGAAGGAAGCAGATGAACAGGGACAATGTCTTGGGTTTGACAGAAGGGGATTATGATGTTAAGAAACAAGTAGTTGGATGCACTAGAAGAATGCATTTAGGATTTATTAATATTTATTGAAAGGCAAACTCAGCAAGTGTGTAGAGAAGACGATAAATAAATTCTCCTGAGTCCTGGATTGAATGTGTTGAGTTCCTGTAATTTATGTATTTTGTAGTTGAAATTTATTTGCCATTTTCTTTCAAACTGAAACCCACAGATACAAGTGGAAGATGACCAAGGTGTAAATGTTGGTCTGGAAAGTAACCTAACACTCCGCCGCCTGCTGATTTGGACTTATGATCCCAAGATGAGACTGAAGACACTTGCAGCACTTGTTGATCATTGCCAGGGTCAGTCAGGATGTTTAAGGTTTCTGCACCATTTTGTAATTGCAAATTAAAATAAGATGTTCCTTTGTTTATCTCTTTTTAAAAGAAACCATTTGGAAGACAGAGCCAGTAACCAAATTGGGTCTTAACATTTATTTCATCTATTTGCTAATGTTCGTGAAAAACTCATTTTTATTTGCTTATCTGAATATTTCCCTGTGATTACAAAGCAATATGTTTCAGCAAAACATTTGATACAATGACATATTATCAATTATTCTACAAGAATTGGAGCTAAGCTCCTGAAGAGAATTTAACATTTGCTAAGTTGCTACACCAAAAGGATGGTTATGAATGGAACAGAATAAAAATGGTTAAAAGATGGCTAGTGGGTGACCAAGAGACCAGTGGTGAGGTGATTATTGTTTATAGCATACAAGAAATAGTTTAAGGCTGAAGACAAAATATGAAATCAGTTACAAGTTGCAAAGGAAGAGGTAATACAATAAAACAGCAGACAATCCAGAAGCTGAAGGAACCAGTTACCTTGTGAAGGTGAGTTGATCTGCAGCAACTGGTATTTAGTATTGATGGGGTAGTGAGACTGGCAACAGAGAAATCAAAAGAGAACACAATTAACTGTGAGTTAAAGGACAGCACTGGGCGAGAGATCTGGGCTACTGATGTAAAGTTCAGGGTCACTAGTAGTATAATGCATAACAGCGCAATGAAAACTAACAGTATCCTTGCATATATTGTCAGATCAGTAGAACACTGGTCTTCAAAGGGTATAATGAGTTAGACAGCCTCAGTTGGAGCATTGGATGTAGCCTGACCCCTGGAACCCCAACATTAGAGCACTGGGAACATTTCTGTTCAGTGTGCTGCAACAAAGATGTCCTGGCACTGGAATCAGTATAGAAAAGAGCAACAAATTTATACTTCATGTAAGGAATCTAAGCTGGGAAAACTTGTTTCTCTGGCAGAGTGAAGGGTGCAGGTGGGCCAAGATTATTGAAGGGTTAAAGAGAGTGAGAGACATTAATGGAATCTGGTATGTTTGTAATTGGTACAGACTCTAAAACCAGGAATGTGGGCTGAGAGCATGAATGGGTCGCAAAGAGACAGCCAACTGAGATTGCAACTTTTATTCATAGGTTGTGTTAATATTGGGATGGACTGGCCATGAATGATACAAAATATATTGTTTGAGAAAGCATCCATAAGTGGAAATGTTTGAGAGAGTGAAAGATTGACAAGAGTTAATTGCAGGTTTGTTTGTTATTGCAAATTTGTACTTTTTTGAGTTCTTAGGAGTTAAAATATTCCAGAAAAATGTGAAATAAGTGAGGTCAGCTTTATTAGTGTGAAGTTCAACATTTTGGATCCCTTTCTTAACTATGTATTAATTGTGTTTAACTTTATGCAACTGGTGAAGACTAACTTGGGATTCACTTGTGTCCCTCAGGACAATCTGAAACTAATGTGATTAAGTTGGGAGATGTGTATTTCTGTAAATGAAAGCTTATATAACTGTGTATATACTGTCTCTGCTTCTATCCTTCAATGCTGGGCTTTCTAGATAAGGACATTTTACACTTTGAAGGAATTTAGCTTGTTTTTATTTTTGAAAGGGTTCTGTAATTTGGAATGTGTTTTTCTGTTTTGTTTGCTCAGGGAGGAAAGGTGGCGAGTTGGCATCTGCTGTCCATGCTTACACTAAAACTGGGGACCCATACATGAGATCACTGGTGCAACACATTCTTAGCCTTGTATCTCATCCCATCCTTAACTTCCTTTACCGTTGGATTTATGACGGAGAGTTGGAGGATACATACCATGAGGTAAACTATTTTCATTTTGTGTGCCTCCCTCTGTGGGAGTACTTCTACCAAAGGAATCATAGAATCCCTGCAGTGCAGAAAGAGGCCATTCGGCCCCTCGAATTGACACCAATCTTCCAAAGACCATAACCACCCTATCCTTCTAGCCCTGTATTTACTATGGCTAATCCACTGTCTTGTACTCCCACAGATATATTACTTAAAGTTCTAAAATTTTGACTCGGTGTTGGTGAAGGAACAATAATATATTTCCAAGTCAAGAGGACCTATGACCTGAAGAAAATAGGCTTTTCATGCACCTGATCCCCTTGTCCTTTTGGGTGATGGAGGGCACAGGTTTTTACACAGTAACATTGGATACAGAAAGTAATTTGTAAAAATCTATGCAGTAACCATATTGCCTACATAAATAAAAACAAAGTAAACTACACAAAACGAGGGCAGTGAAATGCAAATGTAACTTCCTGTGAGAATCTTCTAAAACATCCCCTTGTTGTTGTCTTGAAACCATAAAACACTACTGTGGTTGTACCTACATGCAGATTGACTGTCTTGCACATCCCTGGTCACTAGGAGGCAATTTACCATGACCTATCCACCTAACTTGCATATCTTTCTGAGGAAGGGTCACTGGACCTGAAACATTAACTCTAATTTTTCTTTGCAGATGCTGCCAGACCTGCTGAGCTTTTCCAGCACCTTCTGTTTTTGTTCCTGCATATCTTTGGACTGTGGGAAGAAACCAAACCGCCTGTTGGAAACACACACAGACACAGAGAATGTGCAAACATTTACAGCCACTCAAAGCTGGAATTGAACCTGATTCCCTGATGCTGTGTGGCAGCAGTGCTAACTTCTGAGCCACCGTGCTGCCCACAGGACTGCTGAATTTTAAGAAGGCAATTCACCACTGCTTTCTCAAGGGCAATTGGGGATGGGCAATAATGCTGACCTTAGCAGTAATGCGTACATGCAGGATTGAATTCCAAAAATTATAAACTAATAACTACCCCATATACTGAATCTATTTCCTCATCGCTGGTATTTTGTGATATACTTTATCATAATCTTTCTGTCTTTTAAACAAAAGTCATGCTTCATTATTCCAGAATTCTGGCATTGCTATTAACCCGTGTTGTGTAATTTATATTCCGTAACCACTGTATTGCAGTAGCGAACTGCATCTATAAGTGTGCTACCCTAAATCAAGGCTTCTGAGACTGCTGGTTGTATTTGTCCTTGCCTATTATTCCACGTACATCCAAAGTTTGCACATAGATAACTGCAAGGAGAGGCTGCAATCCTGTTTTGGATTATGTTGGAATTAATATAAAGCTCAGATCTGTTAATGGTGTCCAAGTCATATGTGATGAAAAGAGGTGGAGTGGGCAATTCAGAGCAGTCACAGCAGTCCTTGGTCCCATTCAGGACAAAACAGCCTGCTTGATTGGCACCATTTCCTAAAGCATTCATACCTTCCATCATTGACGGAAGCAAAAGTTTGTACTGTGTACAAGATGCACCACAAAAATTCACCAATGCTCCTTCGACTACATCTACCAAACCCATAACCACTACATCCAGAAGGACAAGAGCAACAGATACGTGGGAATACAATCATCTGCAACTTACCCTCCTAGGAGCATATCGTCCTGACCTGGAAATATATGACCTTTCCTTCAGTATTATTAGGTCAAAATCTTGGAACTCCCTCCCTACTGGAATTGTGGGTCTTCCTGCGCCAAACAGACTGTGGTTCAAGAAGGCAGCTCAGCATCACTTCAAGGGCAACTAGGGATGGTAATATTTGCTGGCTTAGTCAGTGCCCACATTCCAAGTTGCAAGTGAAACTAAAGTACAAGTAAAGATATGTAGTGATCCGTGTCTAATCCCATGGATTCCTGTTTTGCTGTTCCTCATCACAGCAGTTGTAATTGTGCTCTTGGTAACCTTGAAACTTATTTATTTTTAGGACTGTGCCTCATCTTTGGCCTTTTGCCACCAAACCATTACATTGTTGTCAATTTAATTGTTTTTTTGTGCTTTTTGGAATCCATTACTGTAAAATTGAATAAAGCTCATTTTTTAGTCAAGTGCTGATTGAATAGAGTAACATTTACAGTGAAGGGAGCACTTAATGAATACTGTAATTATGCAAATCACCACTTATAACAATAATTAACAGAAATAAAAATCAAAATTCTAAAACCATGAGGTCAGAAGTTTGCGTTTGCTCGGCTGCAACTACTGAATTCTTCACTACCGACTCTAAATGTATTAACCAGCTTTTATTAGCGCTTCCTGTTGATGGGAACGTATCACAATCCATCCTTGTTTCAGCCATAAAGCTAGAACAAAATTAAATCATGCCCTTAAAATGAGGTTGACCGAATTGTATTCGTTCACTGCCTCAGCACTTTATTTTGAATCTTAGTAAATTGCTGCCTTGTGTAATTTCCTACCAATTAAAAAGGTATAATCAGAAGTTTAAACAAGCATCCGTGACAAGCATAATTGTAAAATTAGAGCTTTAGTTACCACCGAGTTTGTGAAAGTGCCTAAGTATCAGTGGTGAACAGAATATTGTACTGTTGTATATAGAATAATAATTATTATTATTATTACTAAGTATGTCATGCCTTCTCCTCACTATTGTTTGAAGTTTTTTGTAGCTTCCGATCCAACGGTGAAGACTGACAGACTGTGGCATGACAAATATACGCTGAGAAAGTCAATGATACCATCTTTCATCACAATGGATAAGGCCAGAAAGGTGATTTCTCGGGCATTGTTCTAAAATTTGATGCCAGAGATTCATTTCTACATGACATTTACACACTTCTGCATCTTGGCAGGAAAATTACATACACCAAATACTGATAAGGCCATTGATGGTGCAGGTGCTTCGGACACTGCTGTCCTCCCAGCTGGGGACAATGTTCAGCCCTGTCCTAGACTATGTTGAGGTGGATATAAATGAATATTTGAAAGTAGAACAGGGAGTTTTGCACTTAGTTGGCCATTATTTTCCTAGCAACAAACACCAATAACTGCTAATGGTTGTGAGACTTCGGCTTTTCTGGATAGCATCAAAAACAGGAGTAACTGCACTTCAACCTTGATTTGTTGGCTGTACCAATACTTTGGTGTGCTCAGTGTATGCTGGGGCACTATATAAAAACACATCCTTTACTGCCCTTCCCTGTTACTTTTGAATCTTTATCAAAATATTTAACTTGAAATCAGTCTAATTTATAAGGTGCCTATTGGGATCAAATGATTTCCGAACCATTTTGTAAACCAGTGTATGGTACTTAGCTATGGGCATAGTAACAATGAGCCAGTTTCTCAGCTAATAACCTAGAGACCTGAACTAATACTCCAGAAATATTTTCAAATCCCTGCACAGCAATGGGGAATTTACATTCAGCCAATTAAATAAGTTCAGAATTAAAAAAGCTATATCTCTCATCTTGACTATAAATCTACTGCATTGTCATAAAAATCCAACTGGTTCAGTAATATCCTTACCCAGACTAGCCTTTGTGTGACTGTTGGCCAATGACAACAGCAATATTATGGAATAAAAACCAAAAGAACTGCAGATGCTGTAAATCAGGAACAAAAACAAAGTTACTGGAAAAGCTCAGCAGGTCTGGCAGCATCTGTGAAGAAAGATCAGAGTTAACATTTTGGGCCAGGTGACCTTTCCTTAGGCCTGCTGAGCTTTTCCAGCAACTTCTGTTTTTGTTCTTGAGCAATGTTATTGACCATTTTCTACCGAGACAAACTACTCAGTTGTCACCATAATGTTCTTGAGGGCAGTTAAGAATGAGCAAAAAATATGAAATGGATAGTGACCTTGGCATATCCTATAAATAAATTTTCTGTGTTGTGGTGTGGCCCCTTTACAACCACACTGAAATGTTTTTATTCTGCAACTTCAGTTTAAGCTGTACCAAAATATTAATTATCAAGTGATCTTCCCTAAAATGATGCTGAATTTTGAATTTAACTTATTTAAAGCTGTTGTCACTGGCTTTAATTCTGTTGATGCCTCACTCTGGTTGCAGCAGCACCAATGGTATTGAGGGAGTGTTGCATTGTCACAGATGCCACCTATTGCATGAGCCTTTAAACCTGAACATGTGGCAATCGGGGAACATTTGGGAGCCCATTTCATTAAATGGCTCTGGAGGCAGAAGCAATGTTTTCAATCTTGTGTGCAAATGAGGATTGCATCAATGTATAAGGTGCATTATTGATTAATGACTAAAGAAGGTCAATGTTCTCAGAGTTAATAATGAGTTTTAGTGAACTGTAGGTCCTTGTGAAGGAATTATTTAGGGGTATTAGGTAAGTAAAACAATGGGGTTAGTAAAACAATTGTTATTTTAAGTGTAGGTAATCAACTGCAGTTTCATTCCACGCTTTGGAGCACAATTTTAAATGGCTAGCTGAATGTGTGCTTTTCCAAAAAAAGACCTGAAGAACTGCAGATGCTGGAAATCGGAAACAAAAACCGAAATTGCTGGACAAACTCAGCAGGTCTCGTAGCATTTGTCAAGAGAAAGCAAAGTTAACATTTAGTTCGAGTAACCTTCTCTCAATTTCTGCTTTGTTTCTGTGTTTCTCCAACTGATTCCAGAATGCTTTTGATAACATAGATATGCAGCACAGAAACAGACCCTTCAGTCCAACTTGTCCATGCCACCCAGAAATCCTAAACTAATGTAGTCCCATTTGGCCCATATCCCTCTAAACCCTTCCTATTCATGTACTCATCCAGATGCCTTTTAAATGTTGTAATTATACCCACCTCCACAGCTTCGTCTCATAGCTCGTTCCATACATGCTCCACCCTCTGTGTGAAAAAGTTGCCCCTCATGTCCCTTTTAAATTTTTCCCTTCTCACCTTGAGCCTGTGCTCTCTAGTTTTGGACTCCCCTACCCTGAGAAAAAGACCTTGGCAACTTTGAGGGACTGGTGGGCCCTGACCAGCACCTGCACCATGCTGATTTCCCAAACTGCACGCAGGTGATTGATCTCACTGGAAAGACCCATTTGGCCTCAGTACTCTTGTACTAAGCTAGGATTGGCAGAAGTTGGTATCTTTGTTCCTTTTCACGTCTTTAAAAACAAAAGTTCTATTTCTTTCTGCCTCCAGGTGCTTTTGATTGGAAAATCTATCAATTTCTTGCATCAAGTGTGTCAGGACCGAACTCCAACAGCAAAAATGATGATGGCTGTGACAAAATCTGCTGTTTCACCAAAAGATGGTAAAAGTCTTGTATTTCACATGAATCTTCATTGCTTTCAAAGTACCCTACCTTTCAGGCTACTTTCTAATGAACTTGTTAGTGTGGAAGAAATTGAAGGAAAGATGAAAGTGCACACTTCATGGGTTTGTTTTTGGTTGTGCTAGAGCACTGTAATTTGATGGATTTTTTTTCTGAACCAGAGCACTAACTCTTATTAATTGATATGCAAAATAATGTGAATTTGTTGCCTGAACAATCAATAATAGCTTAAAGATATCCATATTAAATAGTTTAAATCTTAAGTCACATGGTTTGTAAGTGGAGCTGGCTTATCTATTTGCTTTGTGAATAGTTAATCAGATAGCACTTTTATGCAAACATTATTTTAGCTTTAAGATTCTTTGACTTGAAAAGTTGTGAATGATTATATGCAACTGACTGAACCATTAAATTGCAGTAAGTTATTACATAAAAGGTCAGGTACACTGATATGTTTGGTTTTATTTTAGTTTTGTTAATTCCATTCTAGCTGCTGAGTTGTTCACTGATTTGGAAGGTGCTTTTCAAGAAAAAATTGACTCAGCTTATCATTTAACCAGCAAATACTTGCTGGATGTCCTCAACCAGAATTACCACTTGCTGGAACACATTAAGGCTGTGCGGCGTTACTTGCTACTAGGTCAAGGAGATTTTGTTCGACACCTCATGGACTTGCTGAAGTGAGTACTAGCTCTTTCATGTTACCAAGATATATTTGGAAGTTTTGTTAGATGAGAGAATCACGATTGAAATTAGGCAAGACGGAGGTTACTAACTGGCAACAGTCCAGTACAACTACTGATTCACTAAATTGCAGTAATTCTATCAGCACTTCCAACAATTTTGAGCAGGAGCTTGGGGAACTGCTGTTGAACCCATTGGGAAAAGGCATGATCCTCTGCTTGACCCATTGGTTTAATAGCCGTTTCCTTCAAAGATGAAGCAATCTCTGTGAGGGAAAGACTTGGAAAAGTCTCCCAATTTCCAAATGAGATTGTGTAAGACACGTGGAATGTTAGTGAGACATTGTCCGTTCCCAACGGCCTAAGTTCAGATAATGAATTCCCAATGGATTGGAGCTGTTCCTTATCCTGCAGAATTCAAAATTCATCTGCATATTGCCTCACCAACCTTAAATGCAACATGAAGAGAATTACATGGAATATTTCTTAGGATTGTGAGCACATTTCTCAAACAAGTCTGTTCCTCTTCCACAAATCAACCATGTTTCACAGTATCGCTCAATCCATTCTTTTCATCACCTAGCCAAGTCATCTTTTAATCCCATTTATATCGTACACTTGAAAGAATATTATCATAACTGTGCCACGTTATTCTGTATGTGAGTGAGTTCCACCTCACTTCATCTTGATCTTTCCCTTTTTTTTACTCTCCTGTATGTAGTATTCAGTCTTCCAGTATAGTGAAACATTTGCGTAATCTGTTTCCTTAGTTCCAACCACAATTTTCCAATCAGTTGCTCCAAAGGCATTTCATGTCCACAAAAAGTCAATCTAACTTATTTAACCTTTTCTCATATTCACTAAATTTCATCACACTTTGTAACTCATGCAGATTTCCATGGCACACTTGCACTTGATTGGTAGAAAGGAGAGATGAAGAGCCCAGCTAAAGAGGGAGAGATCACTCCTGTCAGAGTTTAATGGACAGAGATGAGCAAGTTTATCAGAGCGACAGAGGGGAAATAGGAACTCTCTTGTAGAGTAAGTTTGGATTATTTTAAATACAGAATACTCTAATTATGATGGTTTTGGATTGCCCCCATCCCCATCTCCCAAAGTGTGCTTTGGACTTCTTTAGGGCTGGGTTTCAAAATGAGTACAAAAAGTATTTATGCTGAGTAGCCAAGTAAGTTAACAAGCTCTCTCTCCACTCATGGACCTCTTATGAATCTGCACTAGATCATCTAGTCTTGCAGTTGTACAGCAGATTTAAAGTAGGGAAATCACAAAGTTCTCTACGTAAATGTCATCAGCAACAATTTAATGCTGAGCCAAATAAGATGATTTCAGGAGGGGGTGAGCAAAATTTTGGGCTGGGAGGAGTTTTAAGTTGGAGGGAATCAGTGAATGGTTGGAAGATGTTAAGCAGGGAATTTAACTTGAACTTGCGATCTAATTGGCTGAAAGCAAAAAGCTAATGGTGACAAAAGGAGAATGGGTACAAATCTGGTCAGTGTTGGTCCTCCAACTCAGAAAATGACAGAGTTCAATTAAACTATCACATTGGACAGGAAAGTGGTACTGAGAGGCTGGGCTAATGCGTGTTGCTGGAACTGAGTAAAAGGACTTCTACTTAAGTTTGCTACACCTCTGTATGAAGTACTCAGTGCTGATATCTTTGCATCAAGTTTGCAAGCATTTTCCATGATTTCTTTTCAAACTGTGGTGAAGCTGATAAACACATTTTAAAATTTGGACACTTAACAGCAGATAGTGTTTATCATGTCTTCAATGTAGAAACAAATTTTCTCACAGGCTGGATGAGAAAAGACAGCAGAAAAAAACTTGAGGAGTCTGTCCAGAAACACACTGGAGGTGGGTGGGTGATGGTTAATGGAGAGAATTCGAGTTTGTGGGACCTTTGAACAGTCGATGGCATGGATTCTGATGGTGTGACTTAGCGTTCAATGTGGCTGGAATGAGAGCAGAGATTGTGGCAACTATGGATGCAAAAACAGAAATCATTTGTGGCTATGAAAACACAAAGAATTTTACATTTGAGACTTGGTTCTGGAGCCATTGCAATTATACGTTGATGAGAGATGTGGCAGAAGGATTTTGCTTGAGCTAACACTTAGAAGAGGCGGAGAATGACAGGGTATCGTTCAGCATTGTGATGTCTTAAGGTAGAGAAAGTGAGAAGATGCAGAGGAGAGGAGAGGTGGGTGGAAGCATGCAGTCTTTGCTATGGAAGTGTTATGAAGTTTAAAACTAAACTTGCTGTAGAAAAGCATTCTTGGAAGTTTGAATGATTTGATTTTGCCTGAGACTGTGGAGGTTGCGAGAATCATTAGCAGTGCAGCAGACTGATGACGTCAGTCTGTTTATCAGCCTTCGTGTAGAATTGATTATCAGACAATGTGTGATCTAATGAGTCTCTATACTTTGATGTGTGATTTAGCTTGAGTTGTGTGAATGTGATGTGTTTGTAATTGGTTTTGAAGTTTTGTCAAGTTAGTCAGAAGAGCCACAGGATAATTGTGTGAGGAATTAAAATTGTTACAGTGATTTTGTATGGCGCCATTATTGTATTATAGGCCAGAACTGGCGAGATCAGCGTCAACTTTGTATCAGCATAATCTGACTGGAATCCTTGAGACAGCTGTCAGAGCCACCAACGCACAGTTCGATAGTCCTGAGATTTTGAAACGTCTGGATGTTCGACTTCTGGAGGTAACTAATAATATGGATGAAACAAAGTCAGAATTGTGGAAAAACGCTTCAGGTTTGGCAGCTTGTGGAGAGAGAAACAAAGCTAACGTTTCAAGTTCAGGATGACTTCTTGATTTTGAAGAAAAGTCATACTAGACTCAAATGTTAACTGTGTTTTTCTCCGTCAAGATGCTGTGAGCCCTGCTAAGTTTGTCCATCATTTTCTGTATTTGTTTCAGGTTTCTAGTATCTGCAGTATTTTACTTTTATCTAACAATATCAGTGCATATGAAACAAAGACAAAGCAGGTGCGATATACTTTCATTTCACTTTCGGGCTAGCATTCCAGTCTGCTGTATTTTTTGGTTCGAAAACAAAGTTGCTGGAAAAGCTCAGCAGGTCTGGCAGCATCTGTGGAGGAGAAAACAGAGTTAACGTTTCGGGTCCGGTGACCCTTCCTCAGAAC
>NC_063337.1:96011099-96031335 GCF_021869965.1 Rhincodon typus | reverse complement strand
GATTCCAGCATCTGCAGTTCTTACTATCACTGGAAAGACTGACTATTCATAGGATTAGATAAGTCAACTGCTCTGGTTGCTAAAGGAAGCAAGAGTGTAGATGTGGAAAAGCTTATCTTAATTTTTCAATTTTCCCTAGACATGGTTGAGATACCAGAGTTGCAACTTGGTAGCTTTGACTCCCTTTTTCAAGGAAGGCTGTAAGGGCAGTTTCAGCAACGACAGGCCAGTTAGTTTAAAATCAATGGTAAGAAAGGTTTTTGAATTCATATTTGGTGCGTGTGTGCGTGCGCGCGCTGGGGGTGGGGTAAGGTGCGTAATCCATATAACCTGGGAGAGTTTTGAGTGACTTAAGGAGAACCAGCATGGGTTTGCAAAAGGCAGGTCCAGGTGGAATAACCTAATTGAATGTTTTAATTAATAGAGAACATTGAAGATTGAAGATGTGAATATGGTGGATCTTATCCATTTGGACTTTAGGAACCACGTGGAAGGCTGATTAACAAAATTGAACCTCATGGAGTTGGAGGGTCAGTGTTGAATTGGATTTAAAAGATTGGCCTAAGGACAGAAAAGCAAGTTGTGATAGTTGTTTTTCCAACTGGTGTTGATAATAGTTTTACCAAGGGCCCTGCTTTTTTTGCTATGTATAAATGACTTGGATAGTGAAATATGAAGTAAAATTTTAAAATTTGCTACTGCTACCATATTTGGATAAGTGGTATACCGTGAGGATAATATGAATCACCTACAACAGGACATAAGTAGGCAGAATGGACAGACAGTTGGCTGATGAACTTAGTACTGTGACACCCAGAAGGTGTGAAGTAAGTAATTTAAAAAACAAAAATTGTCCTTAATTACTCTTAAATAAATACATTGTTGGACTGAATACATGGCGCTGCTACCAATCATGTGATGGCAGTTGACAACAATTTCTAGAAAATTCTGATCAGTGAGCCAAGAACTAAAGCTTGCATCATCCTCCTGGAATGTTATGTGCCTTGCATCATGTGTATGTTCCAGGCAACCCGACAAAAAGGAATAGTAGACGAGATGTCTACCTTCAATTTGAAATAAAGACGACTAATAAAACTATGCTATGCATGAGATAGGCTAATAGCCTTATAAGATAACTACAGAAATGCGTGATTTTTTTTAATGAGATGCATTGACACCATCTTGTTTGTTGACTGTCTCAACCAGGAGCCCCAGTCACGTGACTCAAACTGCTGGCTTGTTTGAAGAGCCTTTTACAGGTTTTGCTGTAAAAGTATTAAAGTCCAGTATTTTTCCACAGAGGGGAACAGATTCCCAGTCTGAAATAATTCTAGTGTGGCAACTTCACCTGGATTTACCTATATCTGATCTCCTGCAAAATATAATTCTGCCAGACCAGCCAAGTGCAAGAGACAATGATGTGCTGATCTCTCATTCACATGAATTAGTGCCACTATCATTGATCTCTTAGCCATTCATAAGTGTAACTTCTGTCCTTTCGTTTTCTTTCTTGTTTGCTTTTGTGTCGTGGAGTTTTGAGTGGATTAATAAAACCTACATTGTTTTAGTCTGTGATGCATCTGGATAGGATGCTTTGTGTGGTGCATCTATGAAAATTGGTAAGTGTCTTTATGGACATGCAGAATTTCCTTAGTCTTCTGAGGAAATAGAGGCGTTTGTGTGCATTCTTGACAGTAGCGTCAACATGGATGGGCAAGGTTAGATTGGTAGTATTTACTCCTAGGAACATTTAGAGTTATGTGGTCATACAGTTCAGCAGAAGACTTATTGAGAGGCAATATAGATTTAATGGCATCATGCTTAGGAATGTGCAGCAGCAGCATGTGCATTGATCTTTTAAAGGGAGCCGGACTTATGAGAGATTGGCTAACGAAATATGTGCAATCTTGAGCTTCATAAGTAGAAGCATTGACTGGTTTGATTGTGGGCATTCCAAAGTAGACTCAGTGTACCAATGGAGTCATTCTGGTCACTGCACTACAGTAAGGATGTTACTTCTCTGGAGAGGAGATTCACCAGGATGTTGCCTGGCATGGAGTATTTTAGCTTTGAAGGGAGGCTGGATAAGTAAGTAATAGGTAAGACTGGGTTTTCTTTGGAGCAGTGAAAGTTAAAGGGGGAACCTGACAGAGGTGTATAGAAGTGAGGGGCATGGACAGGGTGGATAGAAAGCAGTTGAAGGTCAATAGCATGGGGCATAATTATAAGATTTAGAAAGGATTTGAGGAAAATTCTTTTCACCCACAGGGTGATAGGGGTTTCAATGCACTGCCTGGGAGGGTAGTTGAGGTAGGTAACTTCACAACTTGTAAAAAAAAACTTAGATGAGCATTTGAAGTGTCATAACATAACATTCAAGGTTATGGGCCAAGTGTTGAAAAATGGGACTAGTGTAGATTTAGTATAGTTTGGCCATACACACTTGATGACCTGAAGGGCCTCTTCTGTACTGTATGATTCAATCAAATGACTCAATGACTCTACAACAACAGAGAGAGTGTGTGGAGAGATGCAGACACTTTCATTTCTGCTGATTGGAAAGTCTAGTACTAGGTACCATTGTCCAAATAATAGTACTTGAGTTAGAGCCAGACCTTTCAAGAATCAAATTGGGAAATACTTCTACAAGAAAAATGTGATTTGCGTTCGCCATTTCTGGATGAGTATTGTAATTGGTGCAATACCAGATTGGTTGTTCATTTTTGTAATGAATAGATTTTTGCTTTCCAAAACTATCGAATGATATGAAGTAAAGGTGGAAATATGGAGTTCAGATGCTGGTCCACTGTAATTTCGTTGACATAAAGTGCCCAAGAGGTTAGATGGCCTGCTGCTCTTCTCATGTTCTTGGTCTGACTGTTGTTCACTGCAGGGGTCAGTCTTTGATCACTGAGAAAGCATCAGATAAAAAATGGCAAGAGTATGTATTATCTATGTAATAATGTAGATTACGATTTATGTATATTGTAATGTCATTTGTTCGAAGTTTGAATTTTTAAATTTTGTGTAAGGTACATATGGGTTTTTCCGTGTCTCCAACGTTAATAATTAACTTCATTGTATCGATGTCGCTATGGTATTTTCTTTTACCAAATTTGTGATGGCTAGCCTTCAAAACTAATGAGTTTTTATGTACACCCAGGGTTTTCCCAACTGAAGGTAAACAATTGTGCATCATAGTCTTTTAGAAATTTCTGGACTTCTTTTTAATTTTATGGACAATGTATATTGTCTTAGAGAAACTTTTCAGTTTTAGTTTCATTTGGGGACAGTTCTGCAAAAGCCCTTTCATGGAGGAGGATGTGTAAAGCTGAAGTCCTGAGGAAATGAGAAGATAGTTAGTTAGATTTGTTAACACTGGATTACCTCAGAGTAAGGAATTGGTAGTAATTCCAGATGAGAAGTGTTTTGAAGATGTTATTTGAAGCTGGGTATGTTTAAGCTCAAATATATTATAGCTGCAGGAAAAAGGTATCTGATTGTCCAGACAGGAAGTTGAAGTCACAATTAACTTCAGCCTTCTGAGGTATTAAAAATAATCTTTTTCCTTGGTGTTCAGGAATGTGCAAGGGATGTTTCTGAGACCTATGAAGGAATATTTATGGAGTAGTGGGATTCTATTTTTATCATATGCTTAGCAATCTTTGTGTTATATGTAGTTGGATTGGTTTACCATTTTCTCTTCATTTCTTTCGATTAATAAACTTCTGTTTTATTGTTAAATCAAAATCTGCAACATTATGTGCTTGTGTTTCAGTGATATCTTGTTAAAACCAAACAAAACAAAACATAATCTGTCAAGCCAGATTTCAGTCTGGGGTCTGACTTGTCCAGTAATAACATCAATTGGTGTCATAACATATACTTGCAATGATCGTTAAATGGATTTTAAAAAGTTGGATTTCATATGCTGTAAGAGTGACAAATGCAGTGTTGAACCAACATGTTCAGAGTGGCTGGAATAAGAGGTTTTATTGAATTTTGGAACTCGATTGAAGTTGCAGCTGTTTTGGGTTTTGTTAGCTTGTGTAATTTTAGCTGATGAGTTAGTGGCACATCTCTCGTTTATATTTAACCACATGCCTTTTTAAAATGCCTCTGGCAGTCCATGCTATTTAAGAATTAATACATGAAATTAATGGTAACTACTTATCACACTGTTTTATTGCCTAATGAAAAATTAACCCAACTAAAAGAAAATTGACTTACAATCAAGTGTCAGATTGCTGTTCTCATTGAGCCTGATGTCTTAAATTCTAAATGGTCTTGTACTGTTATGAAATGTATTCCTTTACGTTTCTTCTCTTACAGAATTGTCAGGGGTGCTCCAGCAGTGTCATATTCTAGCATCAGAAATGGTACACTTTGTGCATCAGATGCAGTATTATATCACATTTGAGGTATGTCCAATGAGGATTGTAAAACACACACACATTTATTACTGGGCTAGATTTCTGTTTAAAATACATTGACAGTATTCTTAGTTTTCTTCAATAATTATGCTGTACCACTTTGCAAGCAGGTGTGAAAAATGTCAAATTAATTATATGAATGTTTTGTGGTAGATTTTGACTGTTCAACAAAGCAATCTTTTATTAATGGGTAATATAAGGCTACAACTATGTATTATTCATCCCTCTCCTGCATATACTATAAGCATATCACCAAGACTGCCAAATCCTGTTGCCACACTGGTGTTACTGACACCAACCACAGCTAAGGCCTATCCATACCCACAACCCTCTGTAACAGCAAAACCCTTCTTTCTCCACTCCCCTCCACCCCCTCAACCATTCTGCTCCTTCAGTGCAGTTAGCCATTGAGAATTGATATTTTCTGCATTAGATAACCCACCAGTCCAGCAGCAGTCACTCAATACTCTTAGTATTCAGACACTCTGCTAGCACTCAGTCCCTCATTGCTCTCAGTACATAGAAAATTTGCTAGTTAATATCTCTTCTTGAGATCCCTAAACTGCCAACACAGCTCACTTATTATTTCAAATAGGTTCCTCAAACTCAGATCTTTGACAGCTTGTTGCTTCTGGAGTTTTCTTCAAAGCAACTCGAGCCTTTTTTCACTATCCCTGAGTGATTTGGAGATTACTATAAACGTTTTTTATTTCACAAATATACACAAAAACATCTTTATATACATAGTCAGTAATGGATTTCATTTCTGTATAGTAGCATATTAAAGAACAAACAAACATTGGAGTTTGACTCTATTTGACAAACAAATCAAAGGCATCTCTTTCTTGTAAAGACTATATTTACATGTACTGAGACACCAGGGTGTCTGATAACTGAACGGACCCCCATTTAACTTCAGCAGAATAACCTCAGACAGTGGTCTTTCCCCATGGCTCCTTGGCGGCAACTGCCCCAAGATTTAGTGCATCCCTCAACACACCGTTGTGGACGTTGGAATGTGTCAGTCTACAACATTCCGTCGGGGTCAACTCTTTGCTGTGGAACACAAACAACTACTATAAACAGTTCTTTTGATGTTACAGATCCTTCCTTTCTGAATGAAACATGCATACTGCCTAAGCTTCTGGGTAGTTCCTTGTGACACTGGTGTCTGTTAGTAAGCAACAACAGTACTTCTCCTCTTCAATTCCTAACCAATCCAGTTGCAAATAACATTTTGGACTTAGTTTAGTAGACTCTCTTGTTAAATCTTCACTGTTTGGAACCCTCTAAGTAGCTAGTTAATTCCAATTCACTCCAAGGTTAGATGATGTGATAGTGGTTTTATGTGGTGTGGGAGTACACTTACCAAAAGTTTTAAAGCAGAAGTAGTCACTGCTCTTACTGAAGAACAGGCAGGTTTCCAGGCTATCAGGAACATCATTGAATAGAGCCTAGAATATCAGAAGCCAATTGTTATCAACTTTGTTGATTTCAAGAAGGCTCCCAGTAGCATCCATTGGCACAAAAACAGAAGTTTCTGGAAAAACTCAGCAGATCTGGCATCATCTGTGAAGAAAAAAATCAGAGTTAACGTTTTGGGTCCGGTGATCTTTGAGGAAGGGTCAACAGACCGAAACTTTAACTCTGATTTTTTTTCTTCACAGATGCAGCCAGACCTGCTGAGCTTTTCCAGCAACTTCTGCTTTTGTTCCTGATTTACAGCATCTGCAGTTCTTTCATTATTTTTCAGTATTTAACTCACTGTCACATCTCTTCTAGTCATGCCCACCTTGAAGAGGTTCTGCTCCTCTCTCCGATGGGATTTCCGTTCCAATCTATCTTCTTGTCCACCGACATTAATTTCACTATCACTCCTGATGTTTGACCAAGTATTTGCTAAAATTCGTTTCCACAGCCATATCACATTCCTCAGTGACTGCCTATGGCTCAGACTCCCTCCACGTGGATTCCAACTGAAGTTTCATCCCTCATGTTTTGAGTCCTCCCAGGCTCACAGATATCTTGGCGACATTCGTTCCACAGACAGCTGCTCTCGCTGCATCCTGAGATCCACTCTTAGTGCCATGCTGCGTCACATGCATATTCTTGACCTTTCTCTCCAGCATTGCAACAAGCTGGCTCAGGGCTGCACCACTCCACGTTTCCACTTCATCCTCCGGCTCATACGCTATGCTAACAAAAACCTTTTCTTTTCCTTTCAGGCATGAAGGCCCACAAGGTGCAACAACTCTGAGATACCCATGGCCCTCTGGAACCTTCCTCGCGTCCCCTTCCCTCTGACTCCATCCCCTCTCCCAACCTCACCTTCTGCTGGGTATTCACCATCTGTCTTAACCTTATGCTCTCCAATGCTGAACGTTCTGTACTACACAAAGGCATCAGCTTTATTTCTCTGCATCCCCACCTTTAACGAATTTTGGGCACGACATGACGTCAAACTCTTCTTCCACCATCTTTGCCTCTGTGCCCATTTCTTTGGACAAGAGTCCTCTCCTCGTCCCACAGGCCCCTTTGCCCAGTTCAAATGCCCTCGCTCCAGCTGGATGACTCCCTCTGGCCTTTTACCTGCACTCCATCTGTTCATTGAGAATTGTCGACGTGATATTGGTCACCTCAATTTCTCTGCCCCCCTCACCAAATTCAACCTATCTCCCTCTGAACTGACCGCTTTCCGTGCACTTAGATCTAACCCTGAGTTCTGAGGAATGGTCACTGGACCCGAAATGTTAACTCTGATTCTTTTCTTTACAAATGATGCCAGACCTGCTGAGCTTTCCCAGCAACTTCTGTTTTTGTTCCTGATTTAAAGCATCCACAGTTCTTTCAGTTTTTATTTAGCATCCATCGGCAATCACTCTGGTATGTCCCAGGGCTGTACAGCATCCTGAAGTGGTAGAAACTTATTAACATTTTACAAACTGTTCTCTGTGAGTAGCTGCTGCATAAAGGCCAGCATGGAAATGATGGGCACCTTCAACGTTGTCTCAGGAATGAGGCAAAGTTCCATACTTATCCCCCATTCAATATCCTCTTAGTTATGGACTTGATTATAAGAAAGATGATGTTGGGTGCAGCCCTTGGCATCCTGTGGCAACACCACCAACTGACAGACTTGGATTTCACATTCTCTCATGTCTCATTGTATTTGTTTATTGTACAGAAAATACAAATCTATCACAACAGCAAGAAAAAGGGCAGAGGATATACAGCAAATATACTGAAAGCTCTAGAAAAAGCTACTCAATTTTGTGTCCAGCTTTAATCATTATTACAAGTAGTTCAGAGAAGTGCTGATCATAAAGGACTTGGGGGACTGTTGGCAGAGGTGCATATTATGAGGAAACCTGATCTCAGTTTTGCAAATGTGTAGAGATGAAAGATCAGACACTTTTGGTAAAAGTAAGACTTGCATCTCTTAGAGTGAAGCCACGGGGGTGAAATTTCAGGCTAATTGAGGCAAGATATGTTTATTTGCAGGTATTGGAATGTTCATGGGATGAACTATGGAATAAACTGCAGCAGGCACAGGATCTTGATCACATCACTGCTGCACATGAAACTTTCCTCAACACGATAATCTCTCGATGTCTGCTGGACAGTAACTCTGAAGTAAGTGGTTTGAGATTGGCTCGTGTTGATTTATTGTAGCAATCTGAATCTGTACTAAGTGAAAGTTCAGTAGGTTAACCTTGTTTTATATGGAAATAGGATTTAAAGGTGAGTCTAATTTTTTTTACATTTGTTCATGGGATTTGAGCATAACTAGCAAGATCAGCACTCATTACCATGTTTAGTTACCCTTGAAGGTGATGGTGATCTGCTACGTTTCATGTGTATCAGGGCATCTGTAGTGCTTCGGGAAGGGAGTTCCAGGGTTTTGATCCAGCAACAGGGATTATAGTGCCAACTTCAAAAGGTATCATGCTAAGAGGGGAAGTTGCATGTGTTGGTATTCCAACGTATCTGCTGCACTCGACCTTCTAGGTGGTAGAGCTCAGAGCAGTGTGGAAGATGCAGTCACGTGAACTTGACAAGTTGCTGCAGCTTGGAAACTGTAGAATTGTGGTAATGTTCCTGAACTTGTAATCCAGAGGCCCGGACTGATGCATTTGAATTCAATTGACTGTTAATTCTGGAATAAAATACTTGAATGATTACTGGATATTTTTTCACAATCAGTTCGGCTTACCCAGTTTTGGCCGACTTGTGACTCCACAGCAATGTGACTGACTCCTAACTGTCCTCTACAATGTCCTAGCAATCCATTCAGTTGATCAAACCAGTACAGAACCTCATTCAAATCTAAGGTGGCTAGAAAAAAATTGATGCATTCAATGTGGTGTAGCATCCAAACCTAAGTATACAAACTGAAACATTCAGACATATTGTCCTGTGTTTCACTTCCAGAATGGTTGAATTGTTGAGTAAGTTGCATCTCAATACAAAAATATTTTAAATAGCAGAACACTGAATCAGACAAAAGGTATAGTAAAGCAGTTTGATGCAGAGAGAGAGTGAAAGGTGTGTCAACAAGGTTGTAACTGGGACGATATACTTAAAACAAATATATTGCTGGCCTCAGAGGTCTGTGACTGAAACTTATTTTCTTAAAGTGAGAGGGTTAACTCCTGACAAGATTTTCCCTTTAAGGTCTCAGACGCTATAATCATGTTCGGAAACTAAATGTTTAGTTTAACGTTTAACTTTTTGTAAATTTTCAGGGGAATGTGCTGAGTTATTGGTGTAGGTGGAGATGCTCGACCTGAGAGTGAGGAGTCAGGTATTTCTGTGTAGTCAGTGCAAGTAAGTGAGGAGGAACTTTTGATGCGAAGGTTCATGCTTTTGCATTTGGTGTCTGATTGGAAGGTCTGCTATTCTGAATGGCAGGGAGTTTGAAATATTTTGGTGTTTGTTAACTGAGAAAATTTCTACACTTTCTGAAATCTGTGTCCATTCAAGGAACTGTTGACACAACTTCGAGCTCTGTTCGATCGAATCCTGGAGTTTCAAAGTGCACAGGATTCCATGTACCGTTCAGCTCTGGAAGAACTGCATCTCCGGCTTCGTTATGCAGACATCAAGAAGCAACGACAGGCAGAGGTATGGATGTGGACGTTGTTGAAGGGCTTTTTGTGCCCCTCAAAACCGAGACAGTCTGTGAACATTTAGCTGAACAGTCAAAAGCATTAATACACACTTGACTGTGTAGATAGGATATGATCCATAAATAGACTGAAATATTATTCCTTTGATCTCAGGATGTCCAAAATTACTTGATAACCTTTGAGATATTTTAAATTCAGTGACTATTGTAATCTGGACAAGCATGGCAGTTAATTTGGATACAAACAGATCCTATCAGCAGCAGTAGTTTTTTAGACAAATAATTGCGTTAATGATGCTACAACATAAATATTGATTGTAACACTGGGAAACTCTCCAGTTATTTTTCACATTGTGCTTTGGAGTCTTCTTACATCCACCTGATAAGTCCCTTGGATTCTTTCTCATCTGAAAGATAGCACGTTCAAAATTGGAACAGTATCTCAGTACTGTTCTAGGAGTGTCAGTCTGGATTTTGTGGTCAATTTTCTCGAATGGAAGTTGAACTCGCTGCCTTCTGTCTCAGAAACAAGTGTTCTACCAACTGGTAGTCCGATCCACCAGTAACACGTGAAGGCTATTTTGCTTACAGGAAAATAAAGTGCCATTTCAAAATCTGCCCTAATTCTTGAACAATTTGAATCTGGTACCAGACTTCTATGGGAAGATTGTTGACCCACCCAGTGGACAGATAGTTGAGGGCCCCACCATAGCCACTTCTGAAAGACCCAAACAGATTTTCTGTGTATCGGGCAATTTATTATCTGATGTCAAGGCACCTGTCCATTTGAGGCTGAAGGTGTCACTTCCAAGAGCTACTGGTCAAAAAGGCAACCAGCATGCTCCTGCCTATCTATGCAATCTCCCCTCACCTGCCATCTGCCAGTCTTCTCCCTGAAGCCCTTTAAAATTCTGTTTTGCGTGTCATAATATTTGCACAGGTTGTCCATCAAACTCTAGGGACATGTGGTGGCCAAGAAAAATATATTATCGCTTCAAGGCAGGGACCAAGGAACTGGAAATTGCTCCAAGGACTGGCATTAAGGGATTAGAAGATGCTGAAGTTCTTCTGAGGAAGAATTCACCCTGCTACTTTAATTATATCTCAATGTAATAATTGCCAGGAGTTCTGTATGTCCCAAGGAAGGGAACTTGCACTTTGACTATATCCTAACTGCCTGCTGCCAATGTTCAATCCTGATATTTTTCATTTGCCTGCTAACGTTTGACATTGCACAAATCTGATTAGTGATGTCAATGGTTTATTTTCCCTCTTCATTTAGGGTATGTGGGGAACGACATCAGCTGAAGAAGAGGCAGAAAATAAAAGAATTCATGAATTTCAACAGTTAATTCCTAAAATGTCTTCCCAGATACGGGTGTGTTCCCATTTCTACCAGGTATGTCATTCAAATCTGAATTGCAATATGTTTGGTTGCAATGAATGATCTAGTGGGGACTAATTAGAGGGGAGGGAGGGTCTGCGGGGTTGTGGTGGTGGAGTAGGGGGTTTGGGGGTGACAGGTTTGCAAAGCAAAAGGATAAGGTAACATGGCAGGGCAATATTTTGATGATGACACTCCGAGTAGGGCAGGAAAGGACAACATACAACCATGAAAAAAAAAATACCAGCAGATGGGAGCAAAGATGGAGCAAAAGGTAGAAAGGCAAAACTTAATGGCTCTTTACTTGAACATGCTTAGTAGTCTGAACAAAGTAAATTAATTAACAGAAAAAAAGAGAGAAAGTAAATTGAAGGAAACTAGCGAGTAACATAAAACCAGACAATAAGAGCTTCTTTAAATATACAAGAGGAGGAGAGAGGCAACAATGCTGGAAAAATTATGATGGGGTGCCAGAAAATGGCAAAAGAACTGAACAAATACTTTGTTTCAGTCTTCAGTAGAGGATACAAATAGTAGTCCAAAAATAGTAAATAATCAAGGAGACAAAGAGAGCACGAAACAAACAAGTAACTATCACAAGGGAAAAGATATGAGGGAAAATAATGGGGTGAATCTGGCAAATAGTCCCCTGCATCTGATGGTTTTAGGATTTTAAAGGAAGTAGCTATAGCCGTAGTAGAAGCAGTGCTAGTAATCTTCCAAGAATCCTTAGATTCTGGAAAAGCCCCAGAACATTCAAAAATTGCCAATCAAACACACATATTCAAAAAGGATGGGAAACAAAAATGCAGGTAAGTATAGACCAGTTAGTTTAATATCCGTCAATGGGGGTTGGTATCTATTATACAGGATGCAATAGCAGAGCATTTAGAAACACGATATGATCAAGCAAACTCAGCTTCATGAAGGGGAAATTTATGCCTGACCAATTTATAGCTGTTCCTTGAGAATGTAACAAGCAGAGTAGATAAAAGGGGAGCTAATAGATGTAGTTTGTTTGAATTTCCAAAAGGCAATCAGTAAGGCCCCATACATGAAGCTAATGTAACAGCCTATAGTACTGGTGGTTGTATGTTAGCATGAATAGAAGACTGAATACCTAATCAAAGACAGGGAGTTGGGATAAAGGGGACCTTTTCAGGATGACAAGCCATAACTAAAGAAGTGCTACAGATATCAACGCTGTGGCCACAATTATTTACTATACATATATTTTAATGACTTGGAGAAGGGAAGTGAATGTGCTATCGCCAAGTTTGCAGATGATTCAAAAATAGATGTGGTGGCAAGTAGTGAGGATGAAACAAGGAGTTTATAAAAGAAAATTGGCAGGTTAAATGAGGGGGCAAAAACTTGGCAGATGGAGTATAATGTAGGAAAAATGTGAGCTCATGCACTTTGGCAGGCAGAATAGATGGGATGAATTTTAGTTGACTAGGAAAAGCTGCAGCATTGGGATTTGGAAGTCTTAGTGCATGAATCGCAAATAGCTAGCACGCATTCACTGGTTAATAGGGAAGTCAAATGGAATGTTGGCTTTTATTTCACAGAGAATGGAGAATTAAAAATTAGAAAGCTTTTACTAAAACTATACAAGGCACTAGTCAGACCACAACTGGAGTACTGTGTGCAATTTTAGGCCCCTTATCTAATGAAAGAGATTCTGGTATTAGAAGCAGCCTACAGAGGGTTAAGTTGGCTGATTCTGGGAATGGAGCGATTTTTAGAATAAGGAGAGGTTCAATAAGTTGAACTTGTACTCATTCTCATTTAGAAGAATGAGAGGAGACCTTATTGAACCAAATAAGTTTCTTAGGGTCTAGGATAGGGCAGGTGGGGAGAGGTCATCTCCACAGTGGAAGAGTGTAGGATCAGAGTGCATAATCTCAGAGTAAGGAGTTGCCTATTTCAGACACAGACGAAGTATCTTTTCTGAAGGTGGTGAATCCGTGGCATTCTTCACTGCAGAGAGGTGTACAGTCTGGGTCATTAAGTATATTCAATGCTGAGATAGCCAGGTTCCTAATCATTAAGGTACTCAAGGGTAACAGGGATAAAGGCAGGAAGGCGAAGTTGAGGATTATCAAATCAGCCTTAATCTCATTGAATGGCAGAGTGGAATCGATGAGCTGAATGACCTACTTCATTTGCTATAGTTTATGATCTTAGTGAATGACTCTTTGTATCAACTGGTGATTGCTAACTTTCAGGCCTTGCATTCCGGGTTACATTTATGTGAAAAGTAATTGGCTTCCGCTTTCTTTAAAAGGAAACATGGGAACAATATCTCAGTTTCAACACTCTCACACATTTTAGTTTCACCTGTAACTCTCATCCTGTGGAGCTAGCGATCATCCATTTGTGTAAAATTCTGCCCTATTTAAATTTGTCCTGCCCCATTCAGAGTATTTTGCATCTAATTGGTTCGTATACACCGTTGTTTTTAAGTTAAATTTAGGTAATGTATTTATTGACTGCATCATCCAGATAACTGGCTTAGATGCACTTGTATGACCCCGAAGTGAGATCTCCTTAACTGTGATATCTTGGTTGAGGGCAAATGTTTCCTCTTTTGTTAAATCTTATGCAGTTGATTTTAATTTGTTTAGCTGCCAACCTAAAAGATGAAGTATAATTTTCCCTGTTTATGCTTAGCACACATCTTTCCCATGCTCATTAAGCTAAACTACACCTTTATGAGTTTCACTTGATTCAAAGTAAAATGTTGCAATACCGACTAATTTCATGTCATTAATCTTCCTTTCTTTCCCTTAGGACATTGTTCAGCAATTCCTGGTACTGTTGACAAAAAGTTCTGATGAAAGTCTCCGTTTCCTTAACTTCAGACTTGACTTCAATGAGCATTACAAAGCAAGGGACCCCCGACTGCGTGCCTCACTGGGCAGCATCCGGGGCAAACGCAGCTCAGCATTGTAAAGTGTTGTCCACACGTTTCCAGCTATCACAGTTAGGGATACATTTACATGTACCTTGGTTTTCTGCTCTCTGCCGTCCTGTGAAACCTATGTTTGTATTGGCTGCCAGTGATGTACCGCACCACTGGGAGTAGAGGAAATAATTAGTCATCTGATAAAATGTTAAATTCCTTGAACAAGAAATATATCCACATGACAGTGTAAGTTATTTATAATCTATGAATGTTTAGTTTGAAGTTGAACTTGAAGCTTGAACTGAAGGTGGCATTTGGCAATTTTTAACTTCACTTTGCTGAAAGAACTTTACAGTGTGTACAGAAAGGTTACTGTTCCAGACCTAAACCCACATTTTATTTTACAGATGACAAAATTATTTAAACTGCTAAGCAAAAATGAAGTTTGTTCAATAACAAAAATCTTTTTCTAAATTGAGAAACTCTTAGTCTTTTTCATGTAATATACATTCTGGATTGTCACAATTGGTATTCATTTTAAAAACTCAACATATGCAGTGATTAAAACCCTCAGTTTTTACATTGTGTAAATAGTTTCAGGTCTTTTGATCTTATTAATACATTTCGATGTATGAGAATGTGGATAAAAGGTAAAAGAAAATAATTGGAAATTGGTTCCTTTTTAAAAAGTTGTATTTGTTATGCAGTTCAGTTTTTTGATATTGATATTGTAGGAGAAATCCATACATTTAACCCTTTGTAGATGCACTGGCTAGGTGCCTTTATGTTGAGGACTCCCTCCTTGTTCTCATCTTTCTGCTTTTCAAAGCATAGAAGCAAAGGAATTCCAAGATTGAAATCTGTTACTTTCAAAAGAATTACATTAACTTTACACTCTGTCCAATCCAGTGCTGATTTTTGGGAAGACTTAGACACACCTTGGACATTATCACTGATCAAACTGAGTGGTAAATGGACAGATGAGATGCTTATGTGTTACATTTGAAAAACAGCATGATTATCACGACTTGGAATGTTTGAATATACCAGAATCCCTATTCTGCAATTAGAGAAATGATTCTAGCAGCAACATTTTGGCATGGTATTTCAATGTCCAGTTTTCCTACTCCTGAAGCATCTATACTATCCTAAGTTGGGCCAGAAATCACCAGAAAATTCACTGTCCTGCAATAAAGTTTACTTTGTAGCTTCTTGAAGGTCAGAACCTGTTACAAATTATATTCAGAAGGTTAAAACTCTTGCTTTATTACAAGATTGGAGAGATAAACCAAACTTATTTTTTGATAATAAAGACAAAGTACTGGAGAAGCACAACAGATCTGACAACATCTGTGGAGAGAGAAATAATCTGGGTTTTGAATCCAATGTGAATACAATTATCATAATGGACTTAAAACAGTAACTGAATTCTATCCAAAGATACTGCCACACCTGCTGAGTATTCCTGGTGTTCTGTTTTTATTTCAGTATCTACCTTACTTTGCTCTTGTTTATATTTTCCATTTCTTTTATGTTTACTAATAATAAATGATTTCCCTAATATTCAGATTGATGGCTGGTTCTGAGACTATACCAAATTTGTACCAGTACAACTGCCGATTCTGGTCTCAAAATAGAAACGTAAAAGAGTTTCATTAGCTACTAATTGACATGAAAGTAATTAACATAATTTAGTCACAAAGCTACATAGTATAATTTTAAAACTTTTAATGAACTACGCAGTAAACATTTCTAAACTGTTATATTTGAGAGAGAATAAAATCATGGGAAATCCATTTTAAATCCTGGATTGCAGAAGTCAGAAGTTACTATTGTGATGCACTGGTGGAAGTCCACTTAATGTTCTGTTATTGATGTCTGTGATGTCCTCTGAGACATTGCACTTCAAACTAAGTAAGCTGGCAGTTAAAAAATGTCATCATCTCATTCTTCATTGAATGAAGTAACTGTGTATCCAGATGTGAATGAAGTACTGTCATCACTCCTGGGCGATGACGACTGAACCAGAGAACTGGATGTACTTGATAAATCATTGATCATAGTACGCAATGACTGGGTAGAGGAACTCCATGCACCTGATGAATCATCAGGGCTTGTGGACGAAGGAAATATAGAGGAACTAGGCGCAGGTGATGAACAATTAGGTGCCAATTCCTTAGAATACTTGTTCCAAAATGATGATATTGAAGACCAAGAAACTTGTGGCTTAGCTTTAGTGTGAGAGGATCCCACCTGATCAGAAGAGTCTGATACTTCTCGATCAACTCGGGAAAACTTGGAAGATTGTGTACTACTTTGTGAACTTTCATCAGTATGAATATGTGTCGATTGGCGAGAAAGAGAAGATATATCTGGTACTTCACTTGGCACATGAGCAGATAATAATTGAGTGCAGCTAGGTGCACTTTTTTGGCCATCATCAACATAAGTTGGTGATTTAGGGGTGACCCTGGATACATTAAGTCCATTATCACTGACTAGGCTGCCTGATGAATACGCAGAAAAACTGGATGTAGGTATTACAGCACAAAAAGTGTGGGGTGATGATGAATGTTCAGAAGACATCAATGCATGTAACATATCTGATCTGTGATCAACATAAGTGGGTGGGCAAGAAGTATTTTGTGAGTTATTATCACTAGATCTTGACTGGGTGGGAGTGTAGGAACAAGAAATATCTCTTGGATTATTACTAACCAGGTTTAACCAGGGCTCAGTGAGTGAATAGAATCCACCTTGGAAATTATTACTAATAGAACTAGATGAGGACTGGGTGGGGGAATTGAGACAAGCTTGTAGTTTATTACAAAAGGGACTGGACTGAGATTGGGTAGGTGAATAGGTACCATCATGCAGATTATGACTAATAGGACTGAACCTCGAATGGATGGATAAACATGAACCACAATGTAAATTATTATTACTACTGGGGCTGCACTTGGATTGGGTGGATGAAATGGAATCATTGTGTAGGCTGTTATGAGCAGGACTCGACTTGGAATGGGTGGGCAAATTGAAATCACTGTGAAGATTATGATGAATGGAACTTGACTTGGAATGATCGGATGAATGCAAACTGCTGTGCAGATTGTTACCATCAGGAATGGACTTGGAATTGGTGCATGGATTGAAATTGCTGTATAAATTGTCATCAGCAGGACTGGACTTGGAAGAGGTGGATGAAGAGGTGCTGCCATGTAAGCGATAGCTATCTGGATTGGTCGTGGAATGGGTGCATGAAGAGCTACCACCATGTAAATGATTGCTAACTGGGTTGGATGTGGAATGGATAGATGAAGAGCAACCTCTATATAAATGATTGCTCACTGGGCGTGACTTGGAATGGGAGGGTTTACGAGAAGTAGTTTGTGGTTTGCTGCTAATAGGAGTGCTTTGAGACTGGGTGTTTGAAATATTAGCTGTTCTATTTTTATTACGATTGTGCAGTAATTGGGGGGAAGGAGTAGAAAGACTTTGAAAGTTATCATCCACATGGGTGGCTAGTGATTGGGGATAATTTGATGCATCTTGTGTTTTGTTGTCAGTGTAGACTGATATTGATTGGGCAGAGGAACAAAAAGGAGTTTGATCATTAACATCAGCAGACAGTAATTTGAATTGAGATGTTGCTGCATCTAATGTATTGTCATGGACAGCCTGAGAGGATGATACATGAATGTAAGTCTTAAAAGCTTGTTGACTGGTGGATGAATGAGGTACAATGTGTAAATTTGTTCCCTCTTGATTGAGCAGTGGTCTGATGGAAGAGGGCGTAGCTTGTGCATTATATGCCAAGCATGCAGATGGTGATTGGCTGGCTGAACTCAATGGAATTTGCTGATCATCACTGGCATATGTGAATGGTGACTTGGGGCAAGACTTGTGTGAATGCGATATATTATCTCTGACGAAGTTGGTTGGTGTCTGATTGCGAGAATAGAATATAGTTTGCTGAGATTCTTCAGTTTTGGACTGTAAAGAGATAGAACTAGAGGCATATTTTACAGTATGGTGACCAAAGCCAGAGGGTGTGTTGGTGGAAGGGATTGTTGCACTTCTCACATTCTCCTCCATTTTAGACCAGAGTAAACCAACAGAAGAACTTGACACAGTTCCTGCATCATATAAAGCATGGTGTGAGGATGAATGAATAGAAGGTCTGGATTTATATAATAAATCTGGTTTATCCTCATCATCATTCCTGGTATTACCAGGATTGAGCTGTGATTTACTAGTAGAATAAGCAGTTTGTTTACTATCTCCACAGGTGGATTGAGTGAAAGATATAGACATATCTTGAGTGTGATCAGGAGTCTCTAATATTTGTTTGACTGCAGAAGGCAAACACTGCGTGTCGTCCATAAAAGAGAGTAGTGATAGGGTAGAAGAACTTGACCGACTTTGTGGTTTGGGCTCCTCATTAGTTAATTGTATGGAAGAATTGTATATGTCATGAATATTATAATGGGCAAGGCTTAATATTGATTTGGAGGAAGAATGAATAGAGGCCTTTCTAGGATCTGTGTGTTGTGATTGCTTGAGTGAACTGGATGCAACTTGTTGAACAATGGAGGTTGAAGGTGATTTTGTGGGAGCCTTAGATAAAGTATTACTCAGAGAAGTGGATGGTACACAGATGGAATAGGCTGCAGTGCAACCATTGTGAACTGATGGTGAATTGACAGGAGGGCTGACTTCATGCAGCATACATTGTCTGTTTTCACTGCTAGTTGGAAATGATTGGGTTGAGGAACAAGTACCATCTTTTGTGTTCTGTGTGGGCAGTGATGTTGGTGAAACAGCACCTCTCCCGTTGTCGTCACAGGTCAAAACTTGAGTGAAAGAAGCAGATACATCTTGTACATTTTTAACTTTGCTTGATGGATGAGATGCACTTTGTTCGCTCTGGTTCACAGAAGTGTATAGTGGATGGATGGGGGATATATTGTTGTGAACAGGAATCAACAATGGTCTGTCAGGTGAATGCATACCATCATGCATCACAGGCATAGGCAGTGTTGATGCTGTGTAAGTTATACATTCATCATGATCATAGACTGACAGTGATTTGGAGGAAGATCTGAATTTGGGTGCTGCCTTATCTTTGACAGAGGTGGATAATGTATGGACGGAAGAACTGGGAATATTTTGTTCACTGTCAGGGATAGAATGAAATTGAACTGAAGAACTGGATGATTGAAATGTTTGTATTGCACCAGGTCCGTTTTCACCAATGTTGGTAAATGGTGTTTGGGACAGAGAATGAGAAATAGCTTGTCCAGAATCATCTGCATGGATAGACAATGATTGGATGGGTATGTTAGATACATCTAGTGCCATGCTATCAATCTGAGTAGATTGTACTTTAGGAAGTTTAGATATGGTTCCTAAGCTGCTATCTACATAACAAAGTGGTGAATAGTGGGGAGAACTGGACGCATTAAGTTGATTATCAATATTAGAAGTGAATGAATAGATGACAGAATTAGATGCTCTTTGTTTAAAACTATCAATCTGAGATGTTGATGAATGGATTGAGCATCCAGTTCCACCAACTTTGTTAGCATCAGCACAGGGTGATGGTGATTGGATAGATTGATGCAATTTACCTTGTGTCTCACCATCAACTTGCAAATACAATGACTGACTGACAGAACAAGAATTCTCTGACCGATTACCTTCAATATGTGCGGCTGGTGTTTTCATGAGTAAGCTGAATGTATCTTGTGAAACACCATCAAAAAAGGTGGATGATGAATTATCAGAAAAAGTATATGCACCTTCTCTGTCAGTGTTGGCAAGGGTGGACTGTGTATTGCTGGAAGGGTGGGATACAGTTTTTGTATTATCAAGAACATGATCAGGTGAATAAGTGGATGCATTCTCTACATCACTGTCAAAATTTGAAGAGACTGAAGGGAAATGCAGGATACAGCGTGTGTTATCAATATCAGTTGATGATGACTGAGGAGAAGATGTAACTATGTGTTGTATATTGTTATTTTGAGTGATAGATTCATGGATGTTGTCACAAAAATTGTTGAGGTGTGAACTAAAGGAAGCATTGTGATTTTTGTCACCAACATGAATGGCCAATGATCTGACTGAAACATGAAATGCACTTCTTTCATTGTCACCGTTGTGCATCGGGAGTGATTGGTTGAAATAATGTGATATAGTTTGTGTATTAATATCAGCAGGAGTAAAGTCTGGTTTTGTGAAGTTAGACACATCTTGTACATTATCTACACATGCTTTGGTGTTGGCAAGACAGGATGATGACTTTGTGGGAGAAGAAGATGTACGTGTTCTGTCATTGATATGAGAGGACAGTGACTTTGTGGGAGAGGATGCACGTG